>NC_136634.1:29070843-29340843 GCF_949748355.1 Melanostigma gelatinosum | reverse complement strand
ACCTTTCCTGACGAGGTCTGTGTGCGATTATTTGTGGAATCACGGCTGTGTGTGGTCGGTTGAGTGTTGAGTAATGCCTATTAGGTATCCATTTCCTTCGGGGACCGTGCTCGTGAAAACGCTATAAGAGCAGATCTATATGTGATTTGTGCGTATTTCAGCGACGGCAGTGTATGGTTTCAATCTGGTATGGATGAGAGTGACTGTGTGTAGCGTA
Source organism: Melanostigma gelatinosum (assembly GCF_949748355.1). NCBI lineage: Eukaryota > Metazoa > Chordata > Actinopteri > Perciformes > Zoarcidae > Melanostigma > Melanostigma gelatinosum. The sequence continues at coordinate 29,340,626 of NC_136634.1, read as the reverse complement.
CAGGTGTTAGAGAGTACATGTGTAGTTGTAAAGTTGTAGTGTTTTTCACCAGGTTGGTGTGCTTTTCAGAGATTGACGGTCAGTGGAGCAGAGCACACGCATAAGACACAAACTTTGCACTCAAACACAGAACCACAAAACACTAGGATAGAAGAGGAAAGCTGAGGGTTAATATATGTGTGAGTTTTACTGGTAGAGTTACAAAGAATACAGATTTATTGGAAATTGTGTTCCATAGGGACCGTGAACAAAGTTAGGAGCGAAGACACAGCAGGCAAAGGCACAGAGGCAAGGGAGTGAACATCTTAGATAAGAAAGACAGCTGCAGCCAAAGCAGGGAGAGATAACAACGGACAGAGGGCACAAGAACATTTGACAGGAGCTTTGGCTCCCTCTGTTGGTACTTCAGGAACTACACAAGAACATTTGAGAGGAGCTTTGGCTCCCTCTGTTGGACATTCGGGAGTACAGCATCTAAAACATTTTTGAAAAGAAAAAAAAGGATTGGAAAAGAAAAAAGAGGATTGGAACTGGAAAAAAGGATTGGAATTGGAAAAGATTGATTGAAAAAAAAAAAAAAAAAACTTGAACTGAAAAAAAAGAAAATAAGAACACAAGAAGACATGGCTGGAGCTGTGGCTCCATCTGGTGGCTACTCAGGAGCACTGCGTGCAAAACTGAAAAAAGCTGTAACAGACACAAGAGGCAAGGCTGCATGGAAAAGAGACAAGATTCATTGGGATAACTGCATGAAACGATGGACAAAGGAGGGCTGGTGGTGGGCGGCTAGTCCACTGCCTCCATCAGCCAACAACCTCCGATTCTTTGCCAAAGATTCGACAAAACGAGTGGCCTACGCACAGACAGCAGAGAATAATCAAACCAAACGACGTGTGTTCATTAACCCCCTGAAGCAAGCCCGCAAAGACAGAGAAGAGGAACATCGAGTGGCAATGATAGCATTAGAATTGGCCATGACAGATCGGATACAGGTGGACATGCTGACCGAAAAAGAACAAACCAGGCCCCATCAGTTACTCGACATCACCCCCTTCGACATCACCCCCCTCGACACCACCCCTACCACACAAGCCCCGGTAGGTCTGGAAAAGACTGCACAGGAACCGGGCCAGGCATCTCTGGCCTCGGCCCCTCCCCCGCCCTCAACTGGCCTGTATCCAGCACCCCCTCCAGTTGCTCCCCCATACTCCTCCAACAATCCGTTCATACAAGCACCAGTGAGAGCAGTGAAAGAAGGAATGTTGACAGGAGCATTCAAGATGGCACTAGATGATGGGTGCACCATCGAGATGAGCTCCACCCCAACAGAGCGAGCAATGAAAGACATGATGAAGAGGATGGAGATGTTGGAAAGAGTTGTGACAGGAGTCACCAGTGGGGAACACAAAAAGGATCTTCAAGGAGCAGCGAGAGGCCAGTGGTACAACGAGGAGGAAGGAGACGACAAGGGGCAGCGAGATTTCAATCAGGAGTACATTCAGCGACTTCGCGATAAACTCGCTGACACATCACCTCGCCCCATGCACTCAGAAGATACCTATGTGACAAACAACCTGTACCATAATCCTGCAGCTGAAAGACAGCCATCACGAAGAGACTCAAGTGGACCAACTACATTGGAGCAGCTCTCTGTCGTGCGAACTGAGGCAGAAGAACTAGTACAGACTCTAACCTCAATTATGGGCAGCGGCAGAGAGTTCAGCAACCAAGGAGCACCGGTGGAGCAGTCAACATATGAGGTGGAGGGCATTCTACACGGAAAAGTCACCCCCCTTCGGGCAGGGACTATCGCTCCTCCCCCCCACCATTACCTTCGGTCCCATGGCCCGCCCCCCAAAGAAAAAACAGAGGAGACTGTCAGTGAATATCCCCTGAGAGCAGCCCCCACCCTCGCGCAGCCACAGCATGTTCAATTTGTGCCTTTTGGGTTTGCAGACCTGACCAGCATAGTACAACAGCTTCCATCCCTCCATGCAGGAGCCGATCCGTGGATTCAGCTCACGGAAGCTTTGACAGCTGGCCGTCAGCTGGCGGTAGGCGACCTGAGAGCACTTCTCTTCCGCTGTCTGGACCCAACCCAGTGTACTACCCTACTATACATGGCAGGCGCCGGTGTGGCACCAGATGCCGACCCCTTTGATCGATATCGTACAGCGTTGTGGCAGGAGCTCAGAACTAAGTTCCCTCCTCCAGTGAACCAAGGCGCAGTGGCAGCATTCATCTGGACCCCGGGAGAGTCTCCACCCCTGTATCTGGCCAGAGCAGAACAGGTGTGGCGCGAGGCCTTCAGAGAACCACATGATGCAAGCATTACTACAGTGGCACTATGGCGCACAATGGTAAAACGAGGCCTACCTGATGGACCTCGCCAGAGCATGGACGCAGTGGTTGGCCTAGAGGAAATGACACAAGACATGTGGAACGCCCAGCTCCGACATTACCTCTCCAAGCACATTCAAACTGAGGCTGGAAGTGAAACAGAAATTAAGACCTTGCAGAAGGCCCTACTCAAGAAACAACTCAAAGAACACGACGCGGCTGAGGCCGCCGCGAAATCTAGGGTTTAACAGGCTACTCACGAGCCCATATCCCAGACTACACCAACAACACCACCATTCTCAGAGAGATGTTGAAGGAAGTGGGCACCAGAAATCTTACTGCCACCCTCACATGGACAAAAGAGGCTGAAGCAGCTTTCTCCCACTTGAAGCAAGCACTTGCACATGCCGCCGCACTCATGTCCCCAGACTACTCCCTACCATTCCACCTTGATGTTTCCGAAAGAGACAGCCTACTCAATGCTGTACTCTTCCAGAAAAAGGGGGGTGAGAGACAGGTACTGATGTATCATTCTTCAAAACCATTTCCGGCCCACCTGAGCTCACAATCGAGCACATCAAAGAACATCAAAAGAAAGCAGGACCTTATGAATGGTCCGAATGGACACGAAAAGGAGCCTCAAAAGACAAAGAAGGTCTGTGGAGAGCCCACGACGGCAGAGTGGTTGCCTCAGCAGAACTGTGTGCAGCACTCCTACCAGGGGCCCACGGACCTACACACGAGGGAAAGAAACGGACATTGGACAATTTAAAACAACTATGGTGGCATCCGCACATGGAAGCGATATCTTTCCTCTTCTGCGATGAATGTCAAATTTGTGGAAATCACAACCCAAGAAAACCATTCAAGACACCGATGGGATCTTATCCCGTGCCCTCTGCCTGTTTCCAAGACATCAGCATAGATTATACAGATATGGGACTAGAGAACAGAGTGCAGGGAAAGAGGTACATCTTGGTAATGGTAGACAGATTTTCAAGATGGGTGGAAGCAATTCCCACCAAGAGAGAAGACGCGCAGACAGTTGTAAGGTGGCTGCAGACAGAACTGATTCCCCGTTACGGAGTGCCGAGATGCATCCGCTCTGATAACGGATCACACTTTAGCAACACCATGCTCGCACAGGTAGAGCAATTTCTGGGAATCACACACCGATTCGGGTCAGTCTATCACCCGCAATCTCAGGGCCTGGTGGAACGAGCGAATCAGACCCTTAAGGCCAAAATTGCCAAAGTTTGCGCGGGCTCCAAATTAACATGGGTTGAGGCCCTGCCCCTGGCCCTTATGGCCATGAGGTCCGGAAAAGGGGGAGAAACACATCTCTCCCCACACGAGATCATGACTGGCCGGCCGATGCCAGGTCCACCCAGAGATGGAGGTCATATGCCACCTCTGGATGTACAGCAGATTGAAATGTCTGACTATATGAGTGCCCTAACTTCCCTTGCTGAAGCTCTCTCCAAGCAGATCGAGAGGACTCGAGCAGTACCTGAAGCAGCGGCAGCTGGAAAGCAGATACAAGTAGGTGATTGGGTCAGGGTCAAGGTTCACAAGTGCAAGTGGACTGACCCCAGGTGGACTGGGCCGTACGAGGTGAAGGAGGTTACTTCACACTCGGTCCAGGTCAAGGGAAAATCAGGCGCCCCTTGGCACCACCTGACACATTGTGTCCCAGCACCGGTACCAACCAGAACACTAGGAGAAATTCGCACTAATTTGGAAAATGCATCAGGAACTTAGACGCTGTCTAGGGGACCCTTATGCAAACCCCGCCGACCGAGGTCGGCAGCGCTTCACCTGGGAAGGGGTGGGATGTGGGAAGAAAACTATAATGGGGGTGGGAATGGGCATACTAGTTGCCTTACTGATCTGGGGATTAGAAACCAAGTATCAGACACACCAGCACCCATCTAATTCAACTGCCCCTCTTCCCTCACCATCCCCGAATCAGACACACACCCGAACTAGACATAGCACCCCACCAGTTTCCGATCCAGACGATTCAGATGATAGGGACCTAAACATAGAGTTACAGCCATTGAATGAGTAGTTCCAAAACATAGAAGTTCACACCTAGCAGGTGTGAAAAGGGGGATTTGTAAATAAAAATATACATTCATTCAATGTTAAACACAGCTTATACGCGGATATGTGAGTTCTAGTACACGAAGGTCAAAAACGCCAGGTGGGGCACTCTCGCACTCGCCTGAACAAAGTGGAAAATACTAGAACTCTGAAGGATAGCTTTTGCCCCAGTTAAATGTCACATAGTCTTACAGAGAACCAGTCTCAACTGCCTGCTCCATCTTAGAGATAGAAAGAGGCGCCCTTGCATATCTAGCGCCTAGCTTATCTAGTTGGCCGAACATAACAATATGCGGCTGAATCAACATCTCACACACACTGACGTTCCAGAGAAGGCGGATCCCGGACGTGAGCCAGTGTGGGCGGAGATGCTCAGTGCTCCATCAGGCCATTTGAATGCTAGAAACAAATCCGCCTCCTACTATTGCTTTGACCAATAGGCTCCAAAAGGAGGACCTAATATATGAACGCATGCGCACTCTGTCTAAGCGCCTTTTAGCTTTTCATTCACTCCTACAGAGTGAACTTTTTAGGTCCGTGCACGTTTAACTGCTGGACATAATACTTCTGTCACAAATAAACCTTATTGCTTGAATTGAGCTAAACGCCTCGACCTAAGTCTGTTCACCTGAGTTTTCTCCTCAACATGAGATTTATTCTCAACATAACCGAGAATTATGACATTTTCAAGGAGCGCTTCGATTTTAACCAGCGCAGCTTTTCTAGCCTTTACGCCACTCGTTCAGCGGTCCAGGAAGCACAACGATATGCGCTGTAAACTATCTCATGTGACGCTACTCGACTCGAGTACAATATTCACACTCACGGGAGAGAGGGCACGGAGAAAAGTATTTGAGTCTGAGAAGTTATTTACATGTGGACAGCTTAACCAGAGCCTTTAACCAAGAATGGACAGACTTTTAAATGTTTAATATTCTCACAACCAGTTTAAAACCAGTACGTCTCGTGTTCAGAGACCGTGACGATTATTAAAAGCAGTAATGTGAAGCGTCACTACGAGACCAGAAACAAATCTTTCAAGCAAACGCACCCACTCACATCTGAAATGAAGTCACAGAAAAGAAACCTAAGAGCCCAATATGATCAGAATCCTGACACATTAGGTCACTGTCCAATGATGTTAACAGAGAGAATAGAGCTGAAACAAGTGGTTTAATAACCACAGATAGAGTCCATGCTCACAATTTTCTCGTATTAGAAGATGAGAGAAATATAATATCATGCTTTTTTGGTTGACATCACTTCACACCTGAATGAACTGAATTTAAAGCTGCAGGACAATTCAGTTGAATTAATTTCTCTAAAAGTAAGTACTTTATTTTAAGAGCCCCATTTTTCAAAAGCTTTGTAATTTATAGTTTTTTTTAATCCAGCCCTTGTTTGAGAGAAGAACATTTATTAAGCCTGCGTGTGTGTGTGTGTGACTACAGAGATGAAGAATGTGACACTGTCCAGTGTAGTGTCACTAACAGGGCGTCCAAAGTGTGACAAGAGGCCATAAGCGCTATGTTTACTGAGGATGGGAAATACTACACCTCTTCAAAGGCCCCAGCACACAGCCGTGTTACTGTTATCATTGGTGCACATGTTACAGCTATGGAAGGGATCAAAACAAATGAATAGTCCTCCAAATCTCAGAAATATTAAAAATCAACAACAATCAACACATGGAAGGACAGCCACTACCAAAGGTGACCTCGCAGGAGTTATAACTCCCAAATGAAATACCCTTTGGTATGTTGATCTTTTGACCTCATTCCACATAGACATCATCACAATATCGATTTAAATTTAGTTGCGAAAATGTGATTTAATAAAATATAGATTGTTATTACAAATCTGTAACCCATGTGGAAGAACTACAGAGTCTCACGGCAGTTCATGAAATAGTCACGAAATGCAAATCTATTGGTTTGTTGACGCGAAAAGATGTAAAGAACAGTAATTCATTTTATCTTTGCGTTGTTCTCAGGCAAATTTGTGATTTGTGATTTTGGGCTATACAAATGAAATTGAATTGAATTATAATCCTCCCTGCTCCTGACGTCAGGTTTTTTATATTTTGTTTCTCGCCTACAAACACTTAACACAGTGCAGCTGGTCCTTGTGCATGAATGTATGTTCCAGTTCTAATGCCACTGTGATGTCCATATCAAATCAAATAAACATAACATAACATTCATCCATGGAAAAACAGTAACAACTGAAGATGTCTAGCCTAGATACACTTGACTATCCCATAGCTGTTGTTTCAGAACAATGCGCAGCGCGCTTTGTTTGTAGGGTGTGTGTGTGTGTGTGTGTAGACATGGCACTGTCTGAAGTAATGAAACGGAGCGTCAGACACGGCTTCTCAGCCCGCTTGATGTTAGTGATTGGAAGTAAAACAATCTGCCTTAATTCCATTTCCATTCCATGAATAAAAGGATTTAATGCTGAATGCAGACATGTTTGAACACGGTGTTGCATTGTGGCGTATTTCACTTCACGGAGGTCACAACAGCTGCCGGGGCCTAAACAGACTGGCTCCTACTCACTGCAAACGGAAAGGCAACTAGGGAAATTTGAGTCTATGATACATTATGGGTAGTATATTATGAGTCAGTACAAGTGACATTAAGAATTTGAGTATCCTCCATTTAAAAACGACTCATATCAAAACTACTCGTATCAAAACCTGTCGAAGTAAAATACTTCTTGGTAGTCAACAGTAGCTCAAACCTGCAACAATTTAAAAGAGGATAGTAAAGAGTGCTGCAGTGCCTAGCAGTCTAACTGGGGGGATTAACTGCTGTTGACAGTTGATAATATATGGACAGCTTTAGTTGTACAGCTGACTGACTGACGTTTACTGCTTTAGAAGTGTGAACCGCAGCCATCCGGAATGTCTAACGGTTGCCATATCGTAGCAATAATTGGATAAATCACTGTGACAGACAAACTGCCTCTCACTCTTTGGGGGAAATAGCAAATCTCCTGCCTCGTTGCTCCACTTACATCGCAGAAGTTCACAGCTGCCAATTCTAACAAATTATCCAAAGTATCAGGCGGCTTGGAAATCTGGATTCCCAGAGTCTTCTAATTGTGTTACGACAATTAACAGCTGGCTTCTGCATAAAAATGATACAGAAGACTCACCCTGAGGGCTATAAATTTGTGTCAGAGCATCCGATTCCCTCACACCACCGAGGAGTTTCATGTTCACCAGTGGCTGATCAGGGGCTGGTATGCCTAGGATGAAGCCAGGCAGAGAGAGGCCGGTACTCCAAGTGCTCTTGGCATGCCCCACTGGGCATACTGGAGGATGCTAGCCATTTGAGCCAAATGTAGCTCATGCGCAAGTTCAGTCAGGAAGACATTCGCTTGTGATCGCTGTCTCTCCTCTCCTTGTAATTACTCTATCAGCTGATTGGGGGCGTGCACGGTTAAGCAACCAACCAGATTCGTTGAACACAGTTTCCTTAAGCCAATCAGCTCGTTGCTGTCAAACTTTAAAGCGTTCTCTCTGCTGCTGTCAGTTGTCATTTCAGCGTTAAGCAGATGCGACCCGCCTCCACCCCAGTCGCCTCCAGTCATCAGCACAGCTCCTGATTCATCATCAGATGGCAACAACTCCTTTCACCACCACCACCACCAGTGTCTGGACTCCAGGGGGGATTAGGCCCATTGGACCTCTGTATCCCTACGGTCGGTGATAGTACTTCCGGATGGAGTCCAATCGCCAAAGACTTTGCACTTTGCATATTTGAAGCTTGTATAATAAATCATTGTTAAATTATAAAACAAGTCTCTCCTGATTGAAATGCCATCAGTTCTGACAGAGACAGATGGGAAGCAGACATACAAGCTAAGATGAGAAGGACGGTAGCTTAAGTAAGAGCTGGAGTCTACGCACAAGTTCCGGGGAAATGATGATGTGTTGAGACCAAGAATATGGTCATACAATGATGATGTTTCCCTGTAAACTGTAATACTGCCATGCAGTTTGTGCATGGAGATGGTTTCACATATCTGGCTCTAATGAACCAGACAGTTACCGGGAATTCCATAGTGCCTAATTCCCATCACACCAAAAGTCTGCAGCTCTACAAGCGCCCTCTGTGATGCAGTCTAGAAACATGTTGTGTTTAGAGGGTTGTCCGTCCATCCGGTCCTTTCTTGGTAACACAATATTTCAAGAACACCTTGAGGGAGTTTCTTCCAATATGCACAAACATCCTGCCTGTACCGAAGGATAAACCTGTTTAATTTCAGTCACTGTGAACCTCACGTCCGCACCATTCTTGTGATATCTCTGGAAGGCCTTGGGTGAATTTCTTTGGAATAAATTTGGCACAAACATCCACTTTGGCGAGCTGACGAACTGATTTTGTATTCAGTGGTCAAAGATCAGCCTTGAGGAAATGTCCTCACATTTGGCACAGATGAACTGATTAGAATTTAGTGGTCAAAGTTCAAGGTCATTGTGACCTCACAAAAAATGTTCTTGGCCATAACTCAAGAATGAATGTGCTAATTATGACAATTTCACATGTTTAGTGTCTAATTGGATAAAGTGGAGACAGTTTAGACAGACTTAAACTGTAACTTGGCTGTTTTGCGAAGGCATACAACCTTTATACGGTAACTCTAGTTATTCGTTGATCCTTATATGTAGAAAAAGCCTTACAGTGGACATTTTGATTGATTTCGTCTGCACTAGATGTCAGACCTTGCCAAAAAAACATCCTGTGGGCATCACCAGTATCCACAGCAATGGAAATACAGTGATTAGGTCTTGTTGGGACACAACGCTGGTCTGACAGCGTCCTAGAGGAAAGCCAAGAGGGTCAGCCAAAATCATCAAATTTGTGGAATTGAAAAAGATATCTTCAGATTAAAATAAAAAATTATACTGGATTTCTACACGCCAACATTTGGATCTGAGACCATTCAAAATAAATGAAAGGGAAAGAAGGTGAAGAGGTGATTGGTTATAATTTACTTTGTTTGTTCTTGTTGCCAAGTAAGATGCAAATTCAAGCTCCAGAAAACAACTTATGAATAAACTTCTCATTGAAACCACAAGTCATTGAATGTCAATGGCCCCATCTCTGTGGTGTGTATGTGGGTTGTGAAGGAAGGATTTTATTTCATGATGTGGGTCAGCCAGGGGCCATCACGCCGTCGACTGTCACTCATTTACACAGTAGCTGACACTTGCAAGCTAAGGCTGGTAGGCTAGCTTGGAGGTGAAGACTAAGTGATCATTTTGTACTGTACTGTTGTCAACCTCCCGACACCCAAACTTGTGTTTGGCATTTTTAATTTCCCCTTGCTATTTATTTTACTGTATAATACAATAATGTCACCAGTCTGTAACAAAGTATAACACTGTTCATTTCAATGCCTGAAAATTGCTGTGCAGACACAAAGTTGCAAACAATTTAATTGTTCAACATTTCATGACTGTATAAATGATCCTTGCTCCATACTCCAAAATTGGCGTGTCTCAAATCTGAATAAAGTTTGAAAATATATTCCCAATGTTCTCAAAAAAGCTTCCTAATTAGCAGGTACTATTGTAAAAACAATTGTCAAATGTATATGCCATATTAAACTACAACCGCCCACCATCTTGTTTTTACACTGATACGTGTATTGTGCTTTTGTTACATATAGATGGCATAAATAATGATTCTACAGACAAGTCTAATTTAAGCATAATTGAGCATAAGGTGGTGCAAACCCAAAATGTATTCTCCGCATATGAGGACACAGGGTCGCAGGAGGTATCTGTCTTTCAGTCAGTCGTGTCTTGGGACTGTTTGTGACCACTTTCTCCAGTTCGGTTCCCCTGACCGGGCACAAGTCACCAAGAGATACGGGCATGTAAGGGAATCACTGTCAGACACAAAAAGGACTGGGTATACATACTTGATGGCGTGCAGATGTTTGGTGGTATACTGGGGGATGAGGCGATAGACGACATCCAGTCCATGGTTTGCTCCTATTAGGTTTGCTGTAGAAACTGCAAGGAAAAGGTGTGACAAACTGAAAACATGACTGCGAAAAGTAAAAGTAGTAGTGTAGTGCTTATTGTTTCAATCAATCAAAATGAATGAGTTGTGAATCATCATTTAATGATAAAGAAGCGCAAAATGTAGTTACAAAAAAAAAAAGGCCTCCTGGTTGCAAGTTCTGTGTTTGTTTGAGTTGCCCACAAAAGCTTCATGTCTCAAATTCTACTTCTAGCTACTAATCCTAAAACACTTTATGCTTATCTTAATTATGCATTTCCAAAACCCTTATGATTATGACTAATTATGAATTCTTAAATATGAATCATTGAACACTTTTATTATAGCTACTAAACACACAGTTCTATGCTCAAATTTCCACCGACCATAAGCGGTCTCTCACATTTTATACGACATCCCTTGTTGAGAGCGTCTCATATTCATGCTGATGTGTTTACATTGCAGTCAGTACAGACTACATGGTAGACAAATGATACGCGAAAAGCAATCCTATCGCAAAACTGGTGAGAGCGGGCTGTGATATCAAAGAATGAACCACCTTCCTTTCGTCACTATGCACTTGTGCTATTTGCACCTGCTCCTCAGACAAACTGTGCTTCCAGGCTGCTGAGCCTGTTTGATAAATGACACGACACATGTCTTCTTAGCAGAGGAGCAGAGGAGCTGTGAATCATGTTACTGGGTAGGAAAGAGTAAAAGGTCAACGCTACTAGACAGAATTCATGCCAGAGTTATGAGTTACTACTGGAGTCCCGGAAGTGAGAACAGTCTGACAATAAAAAACATTAAGACAAATGATGATTCAAAAACCATTTTCATTGTTACCATGTTTCTTCATTTACTTGTTGCTTATAAAGTAATGATAACGTATCAGAAGATTCAAAGCACACACGGCTGAAAATGACTGCAGCATTGGTTGCTAATATATCCAGTTTGTGTGTTTGGTTTGTTGCTACTTCACTGACATCGAGAGGGTGAACACTGCTCACACTGTATTGACTCCGAGTGCTCATATAAATAACAAGGATAATAGTAAATGTTGTAAGGGGAAATAAATAGTTGATACAAAAATGTGGGACGTTGGAAGTACTGAGACAGTGAAAGATAAACGGGGGAGGAACGTTTACAGAGTGAAAGTGACCATTAATCATTTCAGTGAGAGCCCTGTGTGTGTGTGGGTGGGTGTGTTCTTGTACTTGCTACATAGAGAGGACCGGAACAAGTTATTAACTACAGTGATGACATTTTTGGAAATGAGGATATTTTGGCCAATCCTAACTCCTTCAAAGGCATTTCGAAGGTTAAGACTTGGTTTTTAAGTTCAAGTTAAACTTGGGAATAGGTCAGGTTTAGGGGATAGGGAATGCATTGTGTGGTTGAGGGTCCTCACAAAGATAGAAGTACAGATATGAGTGTGTGTGTGTTTATGTTCCTAACTTTGGGGGTATATTTCAGATCAAAGGCTTGTCCAGTTGTGGACGAGAGCTGTGTCTCCATTTGGGAACAAGTTATGCGTGCGTGTCTACCTGATGAAGAGAAGACTTGGATCACCCAGAGACAGGCTGCGGCCCTCCTGGCATGTTTGACATTGTGTCTGAGCAGATTCAGAGTCAGCAGCGCAGCTCCAGCGTCCTCTGCCTTCACACCTATACGGCGATCTGCAGAAGAAACACAAACATTGAATGTGTTCATGAATGTGTAGACAGAGCAACGTCAGATGAACAGCATAGAATCGGCTGAGCAATGTAGTTTAGGAGCTCAATATTGATCATTCTTTGACTCATTGATCCGGCTTACCTGTGTGTGGTTCTTTTTTCACACCATAACTAAACTGTGGGAAATATTGCCATGGCCACACACATTTTCAGAAATGCAGGATTGTAATGCTTACTTTTAAAATATATTCTGACACTAATTACCTCCTAAAAGATTTTTAATCAGTATCCTTATCCAAGTATCACCATATTAAAGTAACATAACTTGATTACTTTCTTTTACTTCTAAAACTTACAAGTAGCCAGTTTGGCGTTTCAGAACTGGTGTAATGTGTGCTCGCCTTCTGGCCCTGGTCAATACACGAGCAGCTGAATTTTGTATGAGTTGAAGTTGATCGATGGCTTATTTGGGTCGGCCAGAAAGTAAAGCATTACAGTGGTCGAGTCTGCTAGTAATAAAAGCATGCACAAGTTTATCAGTATTGGCTTGGGAGAGAAACGGTAACTCTGTCAATATTTGTCAAGTGATAAATGGCCGTTTTGGTTACAACATGGATGTTGGCATTAAAAGTAAAATTTGAGTCCATGTTACAGGTTACAGGTACCAGGACTGGTACCAAGTAGACAGATGAAAAGATTTTGCGGAGCAGGCGAGATGAACAGATGTGAAATTGCCCTGTGTAATTTGTGTGTTCTGTTTGCAGAATCTTATCATCTGTCTACTTGGCACCAGTCCTGGTACCTGTAACAGATTTTTGGGGGCTCGTCCGGGATCGGCACCACCGGAAGGCTGGCAGCTGATCCAGTGATAGATGAAATTTGGGACCAGAGCTGAGCTGGTGCTGCAATCCATGAAAGCTGTGGGAGAAAAGAGACGGATGTGGGCGTAGACTGGTGAACTGAAGCAGAGACGGAGTTGCTGGACTGTGGAACCGCACGTGAGGGAAAAGGAAAGAGCTACGATGTCGGACAGTGAGAGGAAGAGCCTAGTGTGGGACATTAGGAAGAGCCTACTCACTTTGTCAGCGGATGAACTCTTTCAAATCTCTCATCACTCTCTCATCAGTCATATAAAAATATGCCAACGACAAAGGTAGTTGTGGAAGGGAGAGAATTAACATTTTTAGTAGATTCTGGAGCTACTCACTGTGATTCAACAGAAATATTTTCCTCGTCAGAAGATGAGTGGGCGTTTTGTATACTCTCAAGGGGCCTCCGGCTTAACTGTAACTGAAACATTTTCTGTTCCAATGATGTGTGTACACACTGACTTGACTGATGATGATCCTGACATGAAAGTGAAACATTCGTTTCTACTTTCGACCCTCTGTCCCATCAACTTAATGGGCAGAGACTTAATGTGCGTGTATGGAATAGGAGTAAAACCATCCTCTGATGGCCTTAAAGTGCTGAGGCATAGAGTCGTACACCAAATGCTACAAACTCCCTCTGAGTCACTTTTTTGCAATCAATGGTGGCTCCCTGTTGGCGGCGCAGAACGACTTTGTCACACAGTAGACGCACGGGTCTCACCACATGCCGACCGCATGAACTACAAACATCTACACTGCACCTCACACATTACTAGAGGACAAGATGTCTGCTATGAAGACAATTTTTTTGAAGGCATTAATGATGTAATCGCCTGTTCTACACTGTTTTGGTCTACTTATAAGTCTGCTGTATCTGTTTTTCTGTCTCCATCACAAAAATAACTGTTTGATGTTCCAGATTCAGCTCCTCACATCTCGCTGTCAAAAGGACGCGATGATGAGTGGAGAGATTTTGGTCCATTCGTCGCTCAATGCGAGGCGCTTACCGACTGGGAAAAGACATGTGATCCACTCATTCTGCGATCACAGTCTACCGGCTTCCACAGAACGTTTTGTGTGCTCTTAACACCTGCCTGCAGATCAGTCTATGTGTTTCATGAGCTTAACAAAGAAATTCAAACGTTTTTAACGAAACCTGCATCTATTTCTCCCACTCTTACTTGTGTTCCACAGACACTCTGGGCGACGAGCAAGTACAACGTTGGCCTGATTCACAACTGTCAGCCTGTCGTTATCACTCCGCGCTCTGATTTTCGGCCTCACAAGCACCAGTACCCTCTGCGCCAAGAGGCCATTGACGGTATAACACCTGTGTTTGAGTCACTCCTGAAAGCAGGTGTGATTATTCCATGTCCAGACTCTCCAGTCAGGACACCGATATTTCCTGTTAAAAAGATCAGAGATGCAGGCAAGCCTGTTGAATGGTGTTTCGTGCAAGACCTGAAAGCAGTAAATGCTGCAGTTCATGCACGTGCACCAAATGTGCCTAATCCTTACACTATTCTAGCTCAGATTCTTCCTGCAGCTAAATGGTTTTCTGTTGTTGACCTGTCAAATGCCTTTCCCAGTCGACAAGGAAAGTCAATATTGGTTTGCCTTTAATTTTAACGGTAAACCGTACACCTTCACACGGCTGTGTCAAGGCTACACCGAGTCTCCAACCATCTACAATGATGCACTCAGAGAAAGCTTAGAAAGTCTAACTCTCTCACCAGGCTCTGCACTCCTGCAGTATGTAGACGACTGCCTTATCACAGCCCCAACTCAGGCACAGTGTCAGAAAGACACAATAAAACTGCTAAAACATCTAGCACAAGAGGGCCACAAGGCCAGCCTATCTAAATTACAGTTTGTAATGCAAAATGTACATTTCTTAGGTCATGACATTTCAGAGGAAGGGCAAACTCTCTCTCCAAAAAGAATAGCTTCAATCGTGTCGATACCGAAACCTGACACTAAAAAACAGTTGATGTCCTTTTTAGGTATGTATTCATACTGTCGGTCGTTCATACCTAACTACTCATTCACTAGCTTAGGGCCCCACCTCGGCGATTTGGCCGGCTTGAGAGTTTTAGGGATGGTTGGTGGAGGGTAGCCTGAAGCGGTTTGGGGAAAGGCTAGTTTGAGGGTCCACGCGGCTCCCGGGCCTTGCAGACCCCCCCCCCCCCCCAGTCCATGTGGGACAGTAGTGGCTGTGGAGGCAGGTGACCTTCTGGGAGTGGTTGAAAGAGGGGCGGGAGGGTGGGGTACGAAAAGGCGTAGCAGGCTGCGCTATGGTGGCCGTGGGTATTTGTAGGGTGTGGCCGGGAGTGGCCCCGTGGAGGTGTGGCCCTGCTCCTGAAATTCAGCTCAGATTTATCTCCAATTCACTAGCTTAGGGCCCCACCTCGGCGATTTGGCCAGCTTGAGAGTTTTAGGGATGGTTGGTGGAGGGTAGCCTGAAGCGGTTTGGGGAAAGGCTAGTTTGAGGGTCCACGCGGCTCCCGGGCCTTGCAGACCCCCAAAAGCCTGCCTACGGGAGCAGTGCCGCCTGCCCGTTGCGCATGTCGGTGGCGCTGTGGCGAGTGTAGAGTTGGTAGGCGTGGGAGGACCAGCGGCCCAGGGCTTTGATGAGGTGGTCTGGGACTCCTCTGCTTGCTGCGGTGGTGGCGGCTCCTACACGGAAGGAGTGGCCAGAGAAGGAGCCGGGATTGATCCCGGAGGTGGCTAGGATTCCCCTGAAGTGCGAGAGGAACCAGGATCGGTCGGCGATGCGGCCAGTCTCGGTGGTGAACAGCGGTTCGTGGGGGGCGGTTTGCTGTGTTTTCCTGGTTTGTAGTTAGCGCATGAGTGGTTCGTAGGGGCTCAGGTGAGAGTTGAGTTTGAAATATAGTACGGGGACCGGCTTGCTGACCTGGTTCGTTTTGCTCCGTTTGAGCAGGAAGGCTAGGCAATCTTCGGAAACGGGATAGAGGTCGGCTATGCAAGGGTGGAGGCTAGGGTTGAACTGGGCTGAAGAGGACGTGAACTCGGAGCAGCGTAGGAAGCCGAAGAAGGCGAGTAGGAACATGGCCTCTAGGGTACGTGCCGGTTGGAGGGGCAGGTGGCCGGAGCGGAGGGTGGTGAGGCAGCGGGACACTAGGTCGGCGGTCAACGGGAGGCCGCGAGGCGTCGAGGGAGGTGCTCGGCGCTGGAGACCTTTGATGAGTAAGGACAACTGGGGAAATGTTGTGGGGGAGCCGGTGAGCAGTTTGGCGAAGAAGTTGATGCCGCTGAGGTAGACCTTGATGGTGGTTATGTTGATGCGGAGGGTCGAGTGGGCATGGTAGGTGAAGCTGCAGAGGGAAGCTGCGTCGAAGGATGGGAACAGGAGGTGGAACGTTGTGTGGAAGGCGCGAAAGGCGTTCCAGCCCGTCCAGTAGGTGGAAAGGGTGCTGGGGGCTAGGCTGGAGATGATGGCTTGCTGGGACAGGGAGACGAGCTCGGTGATGGTTGGTTATAGAGTATGTATATCGTGTCGGAAAATGGTGGGACCGGGGTTGGGTCCTCCTCCGCGTCTCGCGCTAAGGTCCTGAAGGTCTGGAAGAGAAAACGAGACAGGGAGTCAGCGACGGAGTTGCGGTGGCCGGGGACGTGTCTAGCTCTGAGGATGAACCGATGGGTGACCGACAGCCACGTGAGGCGACGTAAGAAGGGCATGAGCGCGGGGGAGTTCGACCGGCCTTTGTTGATGACATCGACTACGGCGAGGTTGTCCGAGTGGACGAGAATGGATCTTTTCGACCACTCGTGCCCCCACAGGAGGGTGGCGATGACTACTGGATATAGTTCGTGGGCCGCTGAAGACGGGCGGAGGGGGTTTTGGAGGAAGTTGCGGAATTCGCTGGGCCACTTGGCTGAGAACCATCGCCTGCCATAGTATCCCCCAAAACCGGCGGAGGGGGCAGCGTCAGTGAAGAGCTGGATGTCTTCTGGGTTGGAGAGGTGGTCATCATAAAAGAAGGTGATGCCGTTCCAGTTGGACAGGAGATGCCGCCACATCTGCATCTCTGCTCTGGAGAGTTTGTCCAGGGCGACTAGCTCGTCGAGGGCGGATGTGGATGATGCGAGGGAGAGCAAGTGTGAGATGAATGAGCGGCCCTGGGGGATGATGCGCAGGGCGAAGTTCAGGTGTCCCAAGAGGGAGAGCAGTTGCCGTTTGGTACAGGAGGGGGTAAGGAGAAAGTTTTGGAGGAGGAGTATGATGCGGTGGAGTTTGTCGGCCGGCAAGGAAGCTTGAAACTGGACGGTGTCGAGGGTGATCCCGAGGAACTCCAGGGTGTGGGAAGGCCCTTCTGTCTTCCCCTTGGAGAGAGGTACACCGAGCTGAGCGAAGACCGATGTAATGGTCGAAAGGCCGTGGCCGGGAGGTGCTGACTGGGGTGATATGACTAGGAAGTCGTCGAGCAGGTGGACCAGGTGGGGGATTTTATGGTTGTTAGTGAGGATCCAGCAGAGGGCCTCTGCCAGCAAGTCGAACAGTTTGGGGCTGCTTTTACAGCCGAAGGTGAGTCGGACGGCGAAGTAGTATGCGTCCTTCCAGCGAACGCCGAAGAGGTGCCAGAATTCCGGGTGGAGGGGGAGGATTTTGAAAGCGTTAGCTACGTCGGTTTTGGCGAGCCAGGCGCCTCTGCCGGCGATTTTCGTGAGGGAAATGGCGTGGTTAATGGTGGCGTATTTCAGGGAGAAGTGTTTGCTGGGGATTAAGCTGTTGATGCTCGGGATGAGGCCACCGTGAGGGGCTGACAAGTCGATAATTAAGCGTTTTTTGCCCGAATATTTCCTGGTGGCTATGCCAATCGGGCTGATGCGGAAATTAGAAGACGGTGGTTGTGGGAATGGCCCGACCATGAACCCCGCACTTACCTCTGTGGCCAGTAAGGCGTCGACTGTGTCGGGTTCCCTCAGGGCGGACTGTAGGTTATTGCACTGGAAGGGTACTGAAGGCGGGGAGATAGTCCCTGGGTGGAAGCCTTCTACGAGGCCCGAGATGAGGAAGTCGACGAAGCGTGGCTCCGGATGGTTTGTGAGGGCCTGTTTTAGCGCTCGGATGTTGATGGGGGTTGATACGGATGCACGTAGTCATAGTTTTGTCGGGTTGTGGGGGCACGCTGGGCGGGAGTGGCCGCTGCCGCAGAAGGAGCAAGTGTGGAGGAATCTGCACTGGGACATGGTGGCGTCGAGTGACGCGGGCCAAAAGGGGAGGGGCCTTAAGAACTACAGCTAAAAACTATAAAGATGGCGGATTCGAGTGACTCGGACAAAATGGCAGTTAGGCTGCTGTATGTAATCACGTGTGCCTGGGCAGCACGTGATGTGAGGCGATCGTTTCAACGGGGTTTCTCAGGTGTAGAGCTAGGAGCTGTGTGTGTTACGTGAGAGGAGGAAAGAGAAAAAGGTGGTGGCTCATGAATCAAACTTCTGCGTGCGGTCCGCGTTGTAGTGATAATGGGGGTCGCTGGCGTATCGTACACAACGTGCCGTTGTCGGTAGAACTGCCAGCAGTTATGTACGATAGCCGAGATTCCACACTTCACTCACAGAGCTGATTTAATGAGCAGAGAATACTACACGAAGTGTAGTAAAACAAATGAAAAGAAATCAAATAAATCCCAAGCAAACAGTCACAGTTAATACACGAATACAGCGGAGCTTCTCTCGTCCGCGAGGAGTTGCGCCATATCTCAATATCACGCGACAGTAACTTAAACACACAAAAACACGGGAATATCAACATATGAATGAATGACCTGAATTAAATTTACGTTAATTTAAGCTAAGCTATGCCCAAATGCCAAGAATCTTACTTGTCGATGCTTCGTTGCAACGTTGAAGTGTTCGTGAGCAAAGCGGTCCGTTTTCCTCGTCGGGAAGGGGGACAGGGGGGAGCTTGCGGGTCGGCGCGGCTTTGCAGCGGGCGCTGTGTGTCGCACGGCTTTTGCTGGTGCGGCTTCGGTCCGTTGGCGTGGCTCTGGAGCAAACGCAGACGTGATCAGTCCTCGCTGCAGGGAGGATGACCTAACTTCGGCTGAGACGACGTGGTCCGTAGGTCTTGCCGGGAATCCTCGGTCACGAGAGGAGCGAGGCTTCGTCGGGCTCCTCTGTGCCGGTTTGTGCACAAAATAAAAAGAAAAGCGGAGAACGGATCGCTGATGCGGATTCGTCTCGCGGGCTGAGTGGAGCCGTACTCAAAGTGGAACACTGTCGTTTCGTCCAGCAAAACGGCTCGTGACCTGACAGGGTTTGAGAAGGGGAGAAGGGCCGCTGCTTCCTCGTGTCCTCGGTCGTGCTGGAGGGGGAAGGAGAGGCCGATGTATCTTCATGCGTCCAGGACGAAGGTCCGGGTGAAGAGCGGTTGCGTGCTCCCTAACTCAACCGAGGTCGAAGGGGAAAAGCGGAGAAGTGTGAACCTGCAGACAGTTTTGTAGAACAGGGGTTGAACCACAGGGGTCCTGGGTTCTTTTGGCCTTCGGCCAATGAGATTGCCGCGGTTACCATGGTTATTTGGGGGGGGGGAATTCACACCCTAGTGTGACATTCCACCCAGAGGAGCTGGCTCTCATCAAAACTACAGGTCAGGATGAGACCTGTGCTTGACAAAGTGAAGGCCTGATTCTCTTTGTCCACAGCACATGTTGAAGCCATCTGCTCAGACCCCAACAACCACGTGTGAAAAGGAGGAATGTTGAGTGCATTAAATGAAACGTGGTTCACAAAGGGGTTCACCTCATATGCACAAAAATTTTGTTCTGCATGTGTAACCTGTTCTACTCACAATGTAGGCATGCCTGTAGCGGTGTCCAGCCAAGCTGCACATCCGCCTCCAACACGGCCTTTTGAACACATTATGATGGACTTTGTTGAGCTCTCTCCATCTGAAGGTAAGAGACACTGTCTTGTGATGGTGGACATGTGGTCAAAGTGGGTTGAAGTTTTTCCATCAAGTAAACAAACTGCTGCGACAGTCGCAAAAGCTTTGATTTCTGAAATCATTCCTCGTTGGGGCATTCCTACTAAAATATCAAGTGACAACGGTTCTCATTTTGTAAACCAGGCCATTACAGAACTAAGCGCATACTTGGGTATCGACTTAAGAACACACTGCGCTTACCATCCAGCCAGTGGTGGCGCTGTGGAACAAGAAAATGGTACACTCAAGACCAAGTTAGCAAAATGTTGTGCTGACACAGGTCTGCCTTGGACAAAAGCTCTGCCTCTAGTTCTGATGTACATGAGAATGAGAAAGCGAACACGAAGCAATCTGAGTCCTTTTGAGATACTGTTTGGTTTTCCTCCTCATGTAGGAACTGAAGCACCAGGGGCGCCACTTCCCTCAACCGCCTTATGCGAACATGAAATGTCAACATATTGTGCACAATTAATGATATGCTAATGATATGTACCAGGCTATGATTCCCTGCTGAATAACCAAAAAGATGCTCGTGGTTACAGTATGTCATTCTATCAGCATGTCCTGTACAGGCTAATTAGGTCACCTTTAAAATAAATGTGGCTCTGGTGTAACTGAAGTTTGGTCAAAGTGTCAAACATTTGGGTTTTTATCCATCATCATACATTTTTTTTGCTTTTCATCTTTTTATTCATCCTCACCTCTGTGTCCAACTTTAGCCAGCAGATGCAGCAGCGGCAGCAGAAGGGTGTAGTTGGGGCTGAAACTGCGGCCGGTGTTGACCAGCGCAGTAAGCAAGGCCTCGCTGCCACCTTTACTGATCATGTAGTGGATCCGACGATCTGTACCTGAATAGAAAGAGATATAGCGGTGTGTCCCCTGCTGGAAAGAATTCCACAGAAACAAAACAACTGCAAACAAAACTAATTCTTTGTTGGGCAGAGAAAACCAGTTTGATTTAAAAGGAAGGCTGGAGGGGCGGACTAGTCTTTTCAGTGGTATTAAGACTGGCACATTTTATTTTTTGTTGTTGGCTCTGTGAGCACATTAGATTGGAAATAAAACACAGACTTTGAGGCTTAAGTGTTGACTTTCAGTCTTACTTTGAGGTTGTTTCCATTCACAGCCGAGTCGAGTGGAGAAAAAACCCAGCATTGTTCAAGATGCAAGTATTTTTCCAGCCACCTTCTTTCAATAAGCATTTTCAATTTGCACTTAAAGAACCGTGAAAAAACAACTGTGTCTGAGGTGGATAAAAGCAGAAACAGACTTGGGGAAAAAAATGATGACCTAAAGCAAATTACTTTAACATCAATGGAGAGCTGAAAACCACCATTTCGCTACCGAAAGCTTGATTGGGTCCTGTCAGATGCCTAAGAGGTCTACTCCATGTGTCTGAATGGTCTTTCATGCTTTTAGGTTGTAGCGCTTTACAAATAGATGTTATTTACTGTTGTACATGGAGAACAAAACGCTGTACAATGGTTCAATCAAACTGACATTTGAAAGGGCAGAAAGAGACAAAGTTCCCTCTGACCAACCGTTGAATAAGAACAGAAGAAATCGCCATTCATTAGCAAGATAAACTGGAAAATTAGCATTAAAATGGGTGCAGAGGAAAAGCTTCCTGTTTCAGTGTCAAGTGTTATATATTACAGCCATAACAAGCTGGAATTAACAGGCAATATGTTGCTTTAGCAAAGCTCTTCTTTAAACGTCACAATATAAATAGAGGGTTAGTCTAGGGTTAGCACTATTGGAATATCAACGGACCATTCTTTCGAGTGACAAATCACAGTTTAAACCTATTCAATCTAACCACTAAGTAGACTGGAGAGAAACTAAATATTTAGAGACTAGTTGCACTGTGGTGGTTGAATGGTGATCAAGGGTCAATTACACTTTTCTGGACAGGGATACATGTATTTAACATCCAACAGTATTTTTCCTAGTATTTCGTCCCCTGTCATGCAACACTTTGGGGACTTCGACTAGAAGTTTTGATCTTTGTTGAAATAGTTAATATTGAAAGAAAAAAGAGAAACATCAACATAAAACCTGACGAGACTTTACAACAGTAGTGTACCGTATATTCCTAACAGGAGTGGATGAATGGATACTCATTTATTCACATTTTCTTTTGACAGAAATGTAATTATTGTCCATGATACTTTGACTAAACCTTGTCCTTTTGAGTTATGGTACATCATACTTTTACCAGGATGTAAAAGAAAGAAAGAAAAAATAATTGTATGTTTTGTGGCAGTTTTGGTTAAATATTTTTACATAAGCAAATGACAATTTGCCATCAAGTCATCTATCAATGACATTATTTTCAACAATTATTTCAGGTGGACATGAATTCATGCATAAATGTGACACATACATCTGAGGAGTTTGAAACTAATTAAGTTAAGCAGATTCGATTTCTCATTTTCCTGCATCCCCTCCTCTGTTATTTGACTCAATACTGGCTTTTACACTGTCCCTGTGTTTACTGCTGCAGACAACAGTTAGTCCCCTACATGACATTGCCATGTCAAATGCACTTCAGTGGTCAAAAGCTGATCTGAGCTTACCAGCAGACAAAAGTTCATCCAGGACATTGAGGGTATTTAAGGTGCTCTCCACATCTCCTGCATTCTGCAGAGACAAAAAAAAAAAGTAAAAATATACAATGAATGCAAGTCCAAAAAATATTTTGAAAAAATAATGCCTAACCTCAATCTGCATTAATGCAGTGAAATGGACACTTTGGTGGCCTCTATACAAGTTATTTTTTGTTTCAGATTCAGCACATACGAGAATGCATGGGGCCCCAAGGGCAGACTACCTACCATGATGCGCCCCCTCAGGCCAGTGTGAGGGCGAAAAAATAGCTGCCCGGCCGTTCCCGACAACAAACGCATGTATAATCTAGGTTTTCATGGGTCTATCTGATTTACTGTACATGTTGATGGACCACCCAATCTACCCTGTGTCAGGACTGCGCCGTAGGACCCCAGGACATCCAGCAGATGGTGGCAGAGTGCGCCTTAATTAGGTTTTGTGGACTGATTGGACTTGGCTCACCTTAAGTGGGTTCACCTGTGTAATTGCCTCAAGTGTATTTAAGGCGTGTCTGTACCTTGCCCTTCGTTCGAGCCTCATGTTTTCTTGACACGTCTGTTCCTGTGTTTTCCCTCTGTGGGATATCTTATTAAAGTCTACCTCTTTTTGGCTCCTGAACTCGGCGTTTTGTATCTACACTCAGTACCTTCAAGTTGGACGTGACAGTAGGCTCGAACCACCAACATGAGTGTAACAGGCGCCGAAGGAGGAGACGTCAGCCTAGCCCAGGTGCTCGGCGCTGTGGAATCCCAGGGAACCTCGATCCAGCAGATCCAAGCCTGGATAACCCAGCAAATGCACCAGCCGAACCCCCCGGCTGCCAAGACGTTCCTACAGAAACCAGAGCGGTATGCCGGCACTCCAGAGACCTGTCAGGGATTTTTGACACAGTGTGACCTGTGTTTTGTCATGCAGCCTGATCAGTTCCCCTCAGAAAAAGCTAAGGTCGCTTTTATGATTTCGCTGCTAACCAGTAGAGCTCTAGTATGGGCTACTGCCCTATGGGAGGCAAATTCCCCACTTTGTGCTAATGCAGTAGAGTTCTCCAAGACACTACGCCAGGTTTTTAACCACCCAGTGAGTGGCAGAGAAGCAGCACGCCGCATCAGCTCGCTCCGCCAAGGAGCTAGACCTGTGTCTGAATATGCCATAGAATTCCGCACCTTGGCAGCTGAGTGCAAATGGAACAATGAAGCACTTTTGACCACTTTTTACAATGGCCTGTCGGAGGCGGTCAAAGATGATTTGGCTAGTCGGGAGTGGGGGGTCACTGTAGATGAGCTCATAACCACCTCTATCTGCCTCGATCAGCGCATACGCGAAAGGAGGCGTGAGCGCAGGCTTCCCAATTCGGCACCTCCCCAAGCGCATTCACCACTGGGCGCGTCGGGCCCCACTGCTCAGCCCGCTCAAGCGGAGGCAATGGAGGTAGGCAGGTACCGCATTACACCTGCAGAACGAGGATGCTCATTAGGAGGAGGGGACAGCGTAGTGAGCAATTTTGTCCACTCTCAGTACCCCAACCCAGTTAAGCGCCTCTGCCTGAGGGCTCGACTCACCTGGACCCCAGAGAACCCGGAGAACATCCCTATCACGGTGCTGATCGATTCAGGCTCAGAGGAAAACCTGATGGACTCTGCTCTGGCCAACCGCCTCGGTCTACCTACCAAGGCCCTTCCCAATCCTGTGAGAATCCAGGCGCTCGACGGACGACCCCTAGGCTCCGGTAAAATTGACTTCATGACACACCCCTTACTACTGCAGATTGGGTCACATACAGAGACTGTTTCTTTGGCTTTAGTCCAATCCCAACATGATAGAGTAGTACTAGGGTTTCCCTGGCTTCAGACACACAATCCCCAGTTCAACTGGTCCACTGGCGAACTTTTATCATGGAGCCCAGAGTGTATCTCAGCCAAACATGTTACCCCTGTGATGAAGTGTTCTGTTGCCTGTTCATCCTCTGAGCTCTCTTCAGTCCCTGCAGAGTATCATGACCTAGCTGAAGTATTTAGTAAGACTAGAGCTACAGCACTTCCTCCTCACAGACCTTTTGACTGTGCCATTGACCTGTTGCCTAACACTATTCCCCCCCGGGGACGACTATACCCTCTCTCCAGGCCCGAGACTCAGGCCATGGAGGACTACATTAGCGAGTCTCTTAAGAACGGGCTTATTACCCCTTCAACTTCACCAGTGTCAGCAGGATTCTTTTTTGTACCCAAGAAAGATGGTGGTCTACGACCATGCATAGATTACCGAGCACTGAACAACATCACAGTAAAGAACAAATATCCGTTGCCACTCATGTCTTCCGCTTTTGATCTTCTTGGAGGAGCTACAGTGTTCACTAAACTAGACCTGCGGAATGCTTACCATCTGGTCCGCATCAGAGAGAATGATGAGTGGAAGACTGCTTTTAGCACCCCCAGTGGACATTATGAATACCGGGTAATGCCATTTGGTCTGACCAATGCTCCTGCTGTGTTCCAAGCCTTTGTAAATGAAGTGCTCAGGGAGTTCCTCAACCGCAGTGTGTTCGTTTACCTCGATGATGTGCTCATTTTTTCCAAGTCCCTCACAGAACATCGCCAGCACGTCCGGCAGGTCCTCCAGCGGTTGCTGGACAACCAGCTCTTCGTCAAACTGGAGAAGTGTGAGTTCCACGTTACCCGCACCTCCTTTTTGGGGTATGTCATCTCCCCCGATGGAGTAATCATGGACGAATCCAGGGTGCAGGCTGTACTGGACTGGCCGGTTCCCGCCACTCTCAAGCAAGTACAGCGTTTTGTGGGGTTTGCTAACTTTTATCGCCGTTTCATTCGAGGCTTCAGCTCCATAGTGGCACCTATCACAGCAGTGGCCCGGGGAGCCCCAACCAAACTCAGATGGACCCCGGAGGCGCAAGCGGCGTTCGAGCATCTCAAGGCTCAGTTCACGTCAGCCCCACTGCTGAGGCACCCTGACCCTGCCCTTCCGTTTGTGTTGGAGGTGGATGCATCCAGGTCTGGTGTTGGAGCTGTGCTGTCCCAGAAATCAGGTATGGACAACAAGACGCACCCATGTGCCTTTTTCTCTCGCAAGCTTAGTGACGCTGAGAGGAACTATGACGCCGGGGACAGGGAGCTGTTGGCCATCCTAAGGGCACTTGAAGAATGGAGACACTGGCTGGAAGGAGCGCGCCACCCATTCACAGTCATCACGGATCATAAGAACCTCCAGTACATCCGTGAGGCCAAGCGCCTGAACCCCCGACAAGCCAGGTGGGCCCTGTTTTTCACCAGATTCAGGTTTATCATCACGTTTCGCCCCGGCACCAAGAATGCCAAGGCTGATGCCTTATCGCGCCAGTATGACGCCAACGTTACTGACCCTGTCCCTGAGTGCATCATTCCCCCCAGCTGCGTGGTGGGACAGGTGACGCTTGCCCTGGAGGACGCCGTCCTGCGTGCGCAAGAGGAGGATCCAGGTCCTAGTGGAGTACCCCCGGGCCGTCTGTATGTCCCGCTCAACGCCCGCTCTGAGGTTCTACAATGGGGGCATGACTCACCAGTGACGGGCCATCCTGGGGCTGCCCGCACGATGGAGCTAGTCAGCCGCCGCTTTTGGTGGCCACGCATGAGAACTGACATTGAGGAGTATGTTCACGCATGTTCTGTTTGTGCTACACAGAAGTCAGGAAACCAAGCCCCGGCGGGCCTGCTCCACCCCCTGCCGGTTCCTTATCGGCCATGGTCCCACATCTCAATGGACTTCATCACTGGCCTACCACCTTCTGACGGTAACACAGTGATTTTTGTAATTGTGGACCGTTTTTCCAAAGCAAGCCACTTTGTCCCACTACCTAAGCTGCCGTCTGCGAAGGAAACCGCTGATTTGGTGGTCCGAGAGGTGGTGCGTCACCATGGCATCCCTAGTGACATTGTCTCTGATAGAGGGCCCCAATTCATGTCCAAGTACTGGAGTGCATTTTGGTCCTTGTTTGAAACGTCTGTCAGTCTTTCATCAGGCTACCATCCGGAGAGTAATGGACAGACGGAACGCGTGAACCAGGAGCTGGAGAAATACCTACGCTGCATGGTATCATCCAATCCGGGTGCCTGGAGTCGAAAGCTGGTGTGGGCTGAGATCGCCCACAACCAACTGAGTGGGTCCTCCACCGGTATGTCGCCTTTTGAGGTTCAGTACGGATATGTCCCGCCATTTTTTCCCTCTCAGCAGTCCGAGTCTGCGGTCCCCTCTGCGGATGCTGCGGTGGCCAGATGCCGCCAGGCCTGGAAGAAGGCCCGTGCTGCGCTTACGCGCGCCACCGAAACCCATCGGATCCAGGCCAATCGCAGGAGATGGCGCGCCCCGACGTTCCGCCCTGGACAGAGAGTATGGCTCTCCACCAAGAACCTGCCTCTGCGCACGGACTCCAAATTCACTCCCCGGTTCATCGGTCCGTTTCCTGTGGAGAGGAGGATCAACCCGGTGGCTTACAAACTCAGACTTCCTAGGACTCTCCGGGTGAGACCAGTGTTTCATGTCTCTTTGCTGAAACCTCTCTTCTCCTCGCCCTTGTCCAGGCCTGCCCCACTGCCGCCGCCTCCGCGGGTCGTCGCTGGTGGTCCTGTCTACACCGTCCGGAGGCTGCTGGATTCCCGGCGGAGGGGGCGAGGCCTTCAGTACCTGATTGACTGGGAGGGCTACGGCCCAGAGGAACGCTCATGGGTGCCCTCACGGCACGTCCTGGATCCTGCCCTCATCCGTGCCTTTCACCGTGCACACCCTCTCCAGCCTGGCCCACCTGGAGGTGGCCGTCGGGTGGGGGGTACTGTCAGGACTGCGCCGTAGGACCCCAGGACATCCAGCAGATGGTGGCAGAGTGCGCCTTAATTAGGTTTTGTGGACTGATTGGACTTGGCTCACCTTAAGTGGGTTCACCTGTGTAATTGCCTCAAGTGTATTTAAGGCGTGTCTGTACCTTGCCCTTCGTTCGAGCCTCATGTTTTCTTGACACGTCTGTTCCTGTGTTTTCCCTCTGTGGGATATCTTATTAAAGTCTACCTCTTTTTGGCTCCTGAACTCGGCGTTTTGTATCTACACTCAGTACCTTCAAGTTGGACGTGACACCCTGAGGAGTTTCCCATCCGAAAGTTCACATTGGTCTCACTGTAACTGACGGTGCACTGGTATATGTGTCTGATTAAATTCTGCTGCTCCATCAGAAATCTGTTGGGTGAGCTAAACATTACCCTCATTAGAATGTGTGTTGAATGAAGAGGCCCCCGCCGCTGGCCAACAATCTGCCTGTTTAAATAGGGACAAACCATGCAGAGTTGTGTTGAGTTACTGTAACGAGAGACAGTTGCTAAACACAGAGGTAACCGCATCTGTGATTATGGAGCAAGTTATGTAAAATGTACCTATTGACCATCTGTAGCATCCTGCCACCTACTTCTGCAGCTAAATACAACGCCGATCCCTTTGGGTTCGGCTCAGTATGTCTCGGACAGGGCCTGGGGACATGGGGCTCTCACATTTAACCAGTGGTGGGCCGTCAGGGCCAGCAAAGCCTTCTCTGCTGGCCTAAACAGAATCACAAAGTAAAAGCTATTTTATAATTGAATCATTTTTCATAAATACACTACATTACGTATTCAAATTATTTTTTCCATTCGCTTATTTTCTCATTGCACAGCTCCTGTCTTCCTCTGTTGCTCTGCTTCCAGTGCAGCTTGTTGTAAGTAGAGCTTTTATCCAATCAGATTTCACCTCTATGTCTGTCAAGTCAAACAGGGGTTTTCTTTTATATAAATAGAAACAATATAAATAACTGAAAGGAATTTAAACTAATGGTAAATAAAATAATAAATGAAGCCGTTAGTAAAGGGTTTGATACTGACTGCGTGTGTTCGGAGGGAAAGCAGGGCGAAACCAATCTGCCTGGAGGTGTATATAACCAGTGACACAGTAACACACGGGGTCGCAGAAAATACCGTCCGGAAATTGGACAATCAAGTACCATCGAGATCGTAGGGACGAGGGGAGGGAGGCAGAAATGTTGTGTCTGAAAAAAACAGTTGTGGCCGCGGGAAAAACTATCAAAGAATCATAGCGCGAGTTAAAGGTAGGCTGCTGTTTGTTTGGTCTTAGCTCTGAAACATAACAGCAGACATGTAAAATAAAATGCTTTTCTTGTTTATCATAAGCCAGGCTACATCAAGTATAATAATGCACAATGATCTGATCAATTATGCAAATAATGTTGGTGTGTGTGCGTGTGTGTGTTTGAGAGTGAGAGAGACTGTACATTTATTGAAAGCCAGCAGTGGCTCTTATGATTAGAACTATTTATGTAGATAAGCCTCCAATATAACACAGTGCTGTTATACAGTATATAAGGTTAACCAAAATGTAATGTTTTTGACTTAAATGTCTCTCTTGTGGTTTATGTTCCTGCCTGAAAAGAACAGAGACAGAGAACAGCGACAGAGAGAAGGAAGAGAAGAGAGGCAAAGGGAGACCGCAATAAGCAGAAAAACAGTAGAAAGCTGACTTAAAGAAGCAGAAAAACAGTAGAAAGCAGACTTAAAGAAGCAGAAAAGACCAGAAAGCAGACTCAAAGAAGCAGCAAAGAACAGAAAGCAGACTCAAAGAAGCAGAAAAGAACAGAAAGCAGACTCAAAGAAGAGCAGAAAGCAGACTCAAAGAAGCAGAAAAGAACAGAAAGCAGACTCAAAGAAGCAGAAAAGAACAGAAAGAAGACAGCAATAAGCAGAAAAAGAGTAGAAAAGACAGGAAGAACCTTTAAAGTAAGAAAGGTAGGTATTGTGTGTCTGTGTGTGAGTTTTTTCCTTTACAGGAGGATCAAGAAAATAAGAGATGGATATAGAAATTGTAAATCTACAATGGTTTAAGGTAAATATATTTATGTCTATGCATGTGTTAAATAAGCATGCGTCTATACATGGTAATCTGGCAATTTATAGAACTATTCAATTTATTGAGACATGTACTGTGGCTTTAAAACAAATTTTGTATTTAATTTCTTACTGTGCCAAAATAAATGTGTATTTGCAGATGCCAAACATGTGGCAAGTCAGGAAGAGGGAGAGGAAGACGAGGAAGTGGACCCAGGAGGCCATGACACAGGCCCTACTGGAGGTGAAAGCAGGCAGGCTTTCTCTACGGCAGGCAGCCCAGCAGTTTGGGGTCCCTAAGTCCAGCCTGAGTGACCGAGTCAGTGGAAGGGTGTCCTCTGACTGTGTCTATGGTCCCTGAAGATGAGGATTCCCTGGTGGAGTACTGTTTGTATTCTGCCAGTCACGGGTTTCCACTGACGAAGCCTCAGGTCCTGGCCCACGCTCTGGCCATCTATAACGTCCGCCACCGGGACGCACAAAGAACCGTGCTTGGCCAGACGTGGTGGATAAACTTCCGGGAGCGGCAACACCATCGCCTTACTGCCCGGACCCCAGACATCATTGACCGTGGGAGGGCATCCTGCGCCAAGAGGGGGCCAATTGAGGAGTATTTCGGGCTCCTCACCACCACCCTGGAGGAGCACGGGTTGAGGGTTTCAGCTTGACTCAACAAGAAGGAAGGTCATCGTGCCCCGGGGGACTAAACATGCTTACAGGCAGGCCCAGGGAACCAGAGACCACATCACCGTCCTGGCCTGCCTCAACGCGGCTGGGGAGGATGTCCCCCCCCCCCATTCATCATCTACAAGGGGGGATATCCTGGGGGCCCCTATAACAAGGAAGGGGTTCCCGATGCCCTCTACGGGAAGTCGCCAGCAGGGTACATTGACAGTGAGCTGTTTAGGAAGTGGTTTGTCGGGCATTTCCTGAAGTTCGCCGTGCAGGAGCGCCCGCTGTTGCTCATCATGGACGGACATCAATCACACCTGGATCCAGAGCTGGTCCGGGCAGCACAGAGGGAGGGGGTCATTCTCTTGTGCCTGCCACCACATACGTCTCACATCCTTCAACCTCTGGATGTGAGTTTCTTCGGACCCTTGAAGGCAGATTTCTCTGGTGTTACAGGAGATCTGTCGGCAGTGAGCCACTCCTTCTTGGTTTCTAAGAAGGAGTTTTCAAGGGTCCTAAGAGACTCCTACCAGAGGGTGAAGGATCGGAGACTGGTGGTGGCTGGGTTCAGGAGGTGTGGCCTCTACCCTCTGGACCCAATGGCTATCGACTGGTCACGGGTCATGCCGTCCGGGCCGCAGCGTGGGGCCTCCTTACCACCTCCGCCAACCTCATCGGCATCTTCCTGGGCTGCGCCTGATGTTGCCCTCCCCTCCCAGCATCCCCTTTCTCTAGCCCCTATCCCCAATCCCCAGAACCAACCCACACCTGCCCCTCCTCCCAATCCCTACATGACCCATCCCCTGGTAACATCAGGCCGGATAACAGTAGACCTGGCCCACCTCCTGGCCGAAATAAACTACAACCGCAACACCGGCAAGGTCAGGAGGAACATCACCAAGGCCAGGTTACTGACAGCTCAGGAGATGTCTGACGTCATCGTGGAGGCAGAGGACCGTGCTGCAAGACTGGAGGCCCAAGCTCTGGCCAGAAGAGACAGAGAGCAGCAGCGGGCCGGAGACACCGGCCCAGCAGCCACTTCCTCTACCCTGTCTGGCGGCTCTCGCCCCAGCCGCAGAAGACCAGTGTCCCTCGGGGCTACTACAGCCACCAGCTCCGGACTTTCCATCGCCGGTCCCTCATCCCGCTCTGCCCCCTCTTGTGCCTCCCACGGTCCCCGGCTGCCTGCCAGCAGCACATCACCACTGAGCCTGCCTGCTGAGGAACACCGCCACCTTCCCCCGTCTCCTGGTCAGCGCATACCTATTTTGCATTTGAATTCACGTATAAATCAGAATTCATTAACTATTGTTACGCATAAACATTATTATAAGTATGTATTTTAGAGTTGTAATAATAAAATATGATTATTATTTCAGAGCCTTCAACATCGGCTGCGGGACGTGGCCTCTATGGGTCCCAAACTCCTTCCTCTCCCTCCCACTGTAAATCCTTTAAATAATCTGAAAAAAACCACAATATTATAACACGATGGTGACATTAGCCATGATGAAGAGTAAACAAAGCATGGTTATGCTTTTTCTGTTATTTATACAGCCTCCCAACCTGCAGAGAACCGACCTTCATCCAGCTCCTCGTCTGCTGGACCTACGACATCCACCGGTACTTCATGTTAACGTTCATTGTATGCCAACCCATGAAAATCTGATCATTGTCTTTAATTCAACGTAATTTTTTATTTATTTTAATAGATCACACTCCTGAAGCGATGGAGCAGACAGTTTGGGAGTGTGGCCGGTGCCAGGAACCTGACCCTCCAGAGAGCTCGGCGGGATTGGTGTGGTGGGTCCAGTGTGACAGCTGCCACACATGGTATCACACCGTGTGTGTGGGCTGGGATGAGGAGCTGGATGATGAAGATGATTATTTCAAATGCCATGTGTGTCCTGATTTTTAATTAAATTTTTGATTGGTTTGTTTTTAAATAAATGTTTGCACAGAACTTTTCAATCATTTGCACAAGTTATTTGTCTTTCACTTTAACAATGTAGCTTTTTAATCATGAATACTTGTGTTTTTAGTTGTGATATAACTCTTACTCTGCACTGTGTGTTATGATAATAATTGTTGTGTACATAATTGTTAAATTACATACATCAGCTGGTGTTTTGCCAGTGATTGACATGAGAAGAGTTTAACAAAACATCCAGCTGGTGGTGGTATAGGCTCAAACGGAAATTAAGGAGCTTTTATTGCATCATTTGGAGTTGTTGAAGCGTGATATCTTATTGTGAAGGACAGAACTACGGTCCCGGATGTGTTGACAGCATTGATGGTCATTTTTGCGACCCTGGAACAAGCGAATATCCCCGAAAAACCTGCAGCAGCCAGTGTTTACAACGAGGATAGAAGTCCGTACGGATTAGGCCAATAGCAGTGCACGGCTAATTCACCCGCGTTAGCATCGTTTTAACGACTCTGGTAAAGGCAAAGCTAACTGTAATAATTCCAACAATATTTTGTTTGAAAGGTACGAAGTTTAACTTCAGTTTAACACCATTAAATCAACTGAAAACATTACACGATCATTTTTATCAACATTGTAAGTGAATTGTATTGAAACATTAGCTAAAAACTGTCCGGTTTGGGGTACAACTCCGTTAAGACTTTGAAGTGATGTGAAGCAAGCTGCAGTCCAGTTTGCTAGCATTAGCATTAGCACGTACCAACCTTTTCTTCACAGCTGCATGCACAGATCACCCCTTGTTTGTAATGCCGTTGTTTAATGATTGATTGTACACAAATGTGTTTTATCTGGTTGCGGTAAATTGTATTAGTATGAGGTCAAATTATTCACTGTTGGTATTGTAAATATACATGACAGCATTAACTGTTTGTTAATATCAGGGCATTTTAGATTGTAGGATTTGACACTGGTGCTTTATTTAATCAAGCCGTTATGAAAACTTTGCCTGTGTAAATTATTCACTGTGTATTTAATATGGGTTCTGTTTCTTTTCAATTTAAAGGTTTTTTACCTGACTGAAAGAACTGAACAGCTAACAGTGCTAAAAGTGCTAAGCTAAAAGGCTAGAAGTGCTAAGCTAACTGAACTAAGTGGCAAACTGAACTAACGTAA
The DNA here is from genome assembly GCF_949748355.1 of Melanostigma gelatinosum. Lineage (NCBI taxonomy): Eukaryota > Metazoa > Chordata > Actinopteri > Perciformes > Zoarcidae > Melanostigma > Melanostigma gelatinosum. Next base: position 29,307,376 of record NC_136634.1, on the reverse strand, counting down.
CGATGGCCTGCCTCGGTCGGCGCTAGCTGCTATTGGCCTGTCTCGAACGATTCCGTCGTGACGCCCTTTCCGGTCATTACGCTGTCATTTTCTTCGGCGATCGCCAACCAAACGTAAATAATATTAATTCATACATATCAAATAATCTATGTGTCAAATTTCATGAATATATATGGACGTTTATATGTCTAAATACTATAGGAAAGTGACTTTGATGAGAGAAAGCAGAAAGAACGCTCGGGCGACGCTTAAACAGCTCGAATGGAAATTAAGGAGCTTTTATTGCATCATTTGGAGTTGTTGAAGCGTGATATCTTATTGTGAAGGACAGAACTACGGTCCCGGATGTGTTGACAGCATTGATGGTCATTTTTGTGACCCTGGAACAAGCGAATATCCCCGAAAAACCAGCAGCAGCCAGTGTTTACAACGAGGATAGAAGTCCGTACGGATTAGGCCAAGAGCAGTGCACGGCTAATTCACCCGTGTTAGCATCGTTTTAATGACTCTGGTAAAGGCAAAGCTAACTGTAATAATTACAACAATATTTCGATTGAAAGGTACGAAGTTTAACTTCAGTTTAACACCATTAAATCAACTGAAAACATTACACGATCATTTTTATCAACATTGTAAGTGAATTGTATTGAAACATTAGCTAAAAACTGTCCGGTTTGGGGTACAACTCCGTTAAGACTTTGAAGTGATGTGAAGCTAGCTGCAGTCCAGTTTGCTAGCATTAGCATTAGCACGTACCAACCTTTTCTTCACAGCTGCATGCACAGATCACCCCTTGTTTGTAATGCCGTTGTTTAATGATTGATTGTACACAAATGTGTTTTATCTGGTTGCGGTAAATTGTATTAGTATGAGGTCAAATTATTCACTGTTGGTATTGTAAATATACATGACAGCATTAACTGTTTGTTAATATCAGGGCATTTTAGATTGTAGGATTTGACACTGGTGCTTTATTTAATCAAGCCGTTATGAAAACTTTGCCTGTGTAAATTATTCACTGTGTATTTAATATGGGTTCTGTTTCTTTTCAATTTAAAGGTTTTTTACCTGACTGAAAGAACTGAACAGCTAACAGTGCTAAAAGTGCTAAGCTAAAAGGCTAGAAGTGCTAAGCTAACTGAACTAAGTGGCAAACTGAACTAACGTAACGATGGCCTGCCTCGGTCGGCGCTAGCTGCTATTGGCCTGTCTCGAACGATTCCGTCGTGACGCCCTTTCCGGTCATTACGCTGTCATTTTCTTCGGCGATCGCCAACCAAACGTAAATAATATTAATTCATACATATCAAATAATCTATGTGTCAAATTTCATGAATATATATGGACGTTTATATGTCTAAATACTATAGGAAAGTGACTTTGATGAGAGAAAGCAGAAAGAACGCTCGGGCGACGCTTAAACAGCTCGAATGGAAATTAAGGAGCTTTTATTGCATCATTTGGAGTTGTTGAAGCGTGATATCTTATTGTGAAGGACAGAACTACGGTCCCGGATGTGTTGACAGCATTGATGGTCATTTTTGTGACCCTGGAACAAGCGAATATCCCCGAAAAACCAGCAGCAGCCAGTGTTTACAACGAGGATAGAAGTCCGTACGGATTAGGCCAAGAGCAGTGCACGGCTAATTCACCCGTGTTAGCATCGTTTTAATGACTCTGGTAAAGGCAAAGCTAACTGTAATAATTACAACAATATTTCGTTTGAAAGGTACGAAGTTTAACTTCAGTTTAACACCATTAAATCAACTGAAAACATTACACGATCATTTTTATCAACATTGTAAGTGAATTGTATTGAAACATTAGCTAAAAACTGTCCGGTTTGGGGTACAACTCCGTTAAGTGGCTTACTGAACGAAGTGGCTAAGCTGAACTAAGTGAGCTGAGTGAACTGTACTGAACTGAACTGAACCTACCAAAAATAAAAGGAGGAAAAGGGAAAAGTTGTTTGGTTTTTGAGTGGAATCCAGTTGGGACCCTTCAGGTGGACTCGACCCCTTTCAAGTGGGGAAAATGCAGACGTTAAAAACTTAACTGAACAGTAAAAGACGGAGAACTTGACAATGTCTCGAGGTAAGAAGAGAGGCCCTCGGCCCTCTGCATAGCCTTTGCAGTTTAAGTGAATGGGGACAATATTGTTGCTTGTCATAGTCTTCAACCAATCAGATTTTTAGTTTGACATGTTGGGCGTATACTTTGACGTGACAGAGCTCTCTGGGTGGCCTAGCCGAGTACGTCAGCAATAACGTGCGGATCAGTCTTATCGTGTGGTGTGATTGGTCAGAGGACTAGCGTGACTGTTGTGAAGCTGAAAGCTACCTTGCAGAACTTAGTAGTAAGAGTTCAGGTTGAAAGATATGTAAGAAGTTACGACATTGACATGACATTTTTAGCATTTTGCTTGCTGTAGATTTTTTTTTTTTTTTTTTTACCAAGCTTTGTTTTTTTAACACTCAATGGCTGAAGGAGGAGAAATGGATTTCTCGAGGAGGACATTTCAAGAAAAGCTGGACAAATCTGGATTGTGTGGTGATGCTTTAGCCCTGTTTGAATCAGTAGGGAACAGCTGCCTAAATGCTGCAGGGAGAGTTTTTAGCGCGTGAGTTTGTGCATGTTTTCCTGCTAAGCTAGCTAAGCATTGCCTGCCAGAACACGCGTCCCGTGTACAATGTTTTTCTACCGTGGTGGGCGTGTCAGGTATTACGTTGTCTGTTACGTCGGGTGGGTTGCCATGTTAAGCGCAGTGGCTCCACCGAAAGAACATTATATTTCCCACAATTTAAATTTCTGCATTTTCCAAATGCACTAGTATTATTCAAACATATTGTTCAGTTCATAAGCCTTGTACCAAACGGTTTAATACGAATAAGTGTATTGTTACGCCCCTAGAAACAAATAATAACCCGTAGCTGTGGCATCATAATGAGGTTATCAGGAGGTGGTTCAACTGTAGTAGGACAGCACTGAAGGCCCAGGTATAAAATGCACAGCCCGCCATTGCATTTAACGTGTGTGAATGCAGCCCAGTCTTACCAAATGGCGTATCAGACTGGTATGATCAAGCCATGCCTAAAAAACAGAAGTCATGCGTAGATAGCCTACAAAATAATTAAGCAAGTTATCCACATCATCATGAAGATTATTTTGAAAAGACTATGTACATATAACAAGCGTAAATTGTCACGTCGGAAAATGCACGAAAAATTAGGTAACTTTTTGTCAATATTATACAAGGATACATTGATGAATGACACAATTTTACAGTCCTTTGGCATGCAATGAGAATGTCTTTCTTGGTGTTTGCGTGTCATATCTTATCAAACTTAGCATAAATACTGTGCAACCTTCTTTGATGAGTTTACTGAACTGCTGTCTGTAATCTGTATTGATTTTGACTGTTGTTATTGTTGGTGACTTTAATATCCATGTTGATAATCCCCAGGACAGAGAGTCTATAGAAATATGTGGTGTCCTTGATAACTATGATCTGACTCAGCATGTGACAGGACCCACCCACAACAGGGGGTACACTCTGGACCTAATCATCACCAAAGGTGTAAACATTTCCAAGGTTGCTGTGACTGATGTTGCACTCTCTGATCATTTCTGTGTTTTCTTTGAGAGTGCAATCTCCTTGCACACAAATGTCCAAACCAAGGTTGTGACAAAGCGTTACATCTCTGAAAACACCAGTGAACTATTTATTCATAAGTTCTCCTCCACACCAGCCCTCTCTTGCCTCTCAGTCAATGAGCTTGTAGATGGCTTCAATTTTAAAGTTAAAAATATTATTGATGCCATTGCACCCACTAAAGTGAAGGTTGTCTCGGGTAAGCAAAGATCTCCTTGGAGAAATGCTACGTTGGTCAAAATGGAGAAACGAGTGTCGGCAAGCTGAGCGCAGGTGGCGAAAAACTAATCTCCAGGTTCACTGTGACATCTATAAAGAGAGACTTCGCAAATATAATTTGGAACTTAGAAATGCAAGGCAGTCATTCTTCTCTGACATCATAACCAAAAACAAGAACAATACACGCGCCTTATTTGCTACTGTCGACAGGCTAACAAACCCTCCAGTGTCGGTAGCTGCTGAACTCCAATCCACCTGGGCATGCAATCAATTTGCCTCCTTTTTTACTGACAAAATTCAGAAAATTAGACAAGCAGTCAGTGCCTCCACACCAACCACAGGATATGTGTTGTCCCGATCTCTGAATAACATCCATTCAAATATCATGACACAATTTCATTCAATCGATCGTAGAAGCCTAGAAGACATTATACAACATCTGAAGTCATCCTCCTGCTGCTTGGATATTCTACCAACACACTTTTTCAAAAATATTTCAAACTGCATGACCACTGATCTTTTACAAATTGTAAACACATCCCTTCTCTCAGGTGTCTTCCCACAAGCCATAAAAACTGCAGTTATTAAACCACTCCTAAAGAAGGTTAGTTTAGACTCCGCAACGATGAAAAATTATAGGCCAATATCAAATCTCCCATTTTTGAGTAAAATAATTGAAAAAGCGGTTTTCCAACAGCTGACCAACTTCTTGACCGTAAATAACTGCTTTGATGTTTTCCAGTCAGGCTTTCGACAGCACCACAGTACTGAAACTGCTCTTGTTAAGGTTTTCAACGACATCCACTTAAACACAGACAATGGCAGAAGTTCAGTCTTAGTCTTACTAGATCTCAGTGCTGCATTCGACACGGTCGACCATGCCATACTCCTAGAAAGACTAAAAATCTGGGTGGGACTCTCTGGCACAGCACTTAACTGGTTTGAATCCTACTTGAAGGGCCGAGAATACTTTGTGTCTGTGGCTCATTACACATCGGAGCTGACTAAAATGACATGTGGTGTTCCCCAAGGTTCAATACTGGGGCCTCTTCTGTTCAACATCTACATGCTTCCACTAGCTCAGATTATGGAAAACAACAAAGTGTGTTATCATAATTTTGCAGACGACACACAAATCTATATAACTATGTCACCAGGGGACTATAATCCCATACAAGGGCTGGGTAACTGCATTGAACAAATCAACAACTGGATGTGCCAGAATTTTCTTCAATTAAACAAAGCAGAAGTAATTGTTTTCGGTACCAAGGACGAACAATTGGAAATCACCGCTCAGCTTCAGTCACTGATGTTAAAACCCACAAACCAAAACAGAAATCTAGGTGTAGTTATGGATTCAGATCTCAACCTGAACAGCCATATCAAGACAATTACAAAATCATCCTACTATCACCTGAAGAATATATCAAGGATTAGAGGACTTATGTCTCAACAGGATTTGGAAAAACTTGTCCACGCATTTATCTTCAGCAGACTGGACTACTGTAACGGTGTGTTTACAGGTCTCTGTAAAAAGTCAGTCAGAAAGCTGCAGCTGATTCAGAACGCTGCAGCTCGAGTCCTCACTAAGACCAGGAGGGTGGATCACATCACTCCAGTTCTGAGGTCTTTGCACTGGCTTCCTGTCCAACAAAGAATTGACTTTAAAATCCTGCTGTTGGTTTACAAAGCACTGAATGGTTTAGGGCCAAAATACATCTCTGATCTGCTTCTACCTTATGAACCATCCCGACCCCTCAGGTCGTCTGGGACCGGTGTACTATCTGTTCCCAGAGTCAGAACTAAACATGGAGAAGCAGCGTTCAGTTTTTCTGCTCCACATATCTGGAACAAAGTCCCAGAAAGCTGCGGGTCTGCTGAGACCCTCAGCTCATTTAAATCAAGATTGAAGACTTTTCTGTTTGCTGCTGCCTTTAATTGAACCACATTCAATTCATATATTAATCAATTTCCTGCATTTCTGCATTTTACGACTGCATTTTATTTCTTGCACTGTTTTTTTAATGTTTTAATGAATGTTCTTAATTGTTTTTAAATCTCCTTTTCTTTTGCCTTATGTTTTGATGCTTTTAATGGTTTTATGTGAAGCACTTTGAATTACCTTGTTGTTGAAATGTGCTATACAAATAAACTTGCCTTGCCTTGCCTATACAAAAATAAATTGAATTGAATTGAATTCAACATTGGATAAAGCCAGGTTCAAAATACTGTGTAAACCCTTGGACTGCCGTTTTAATGCCTCGAGTTCGCCAACTTGGCTTTTTTGCAAGCAGTAAACGGAAGGGCCATATTAGGACTGTGGGTGAGTGATGTAGAGACGCCATATACGCCCTATACGCCATATACGCCCTAAAGAATACCCTGCTTTATGGTCTACTTGACTCTAAGGCTACATCCATAGCCTACTAGTCCATTTTCAAATGAAAACAGAGTTTAAAAAAAGAAACTATCTCCGTCCACACGGTGTTTCAGCATCGTTTTTGCATTGATCTCCGTCCAGGCTAACGCGCCTCAAAACAAATATAACATGACTCTTCACGTACATTGGGCATGCGCGTGGTTGTCGATGTAAACAGGAAGTAGATTGATTGATTCGTTAAAAAAAATATGACAGAGTAATAAAGTAGTAATAATGAAAGGTCGTGTTTGATACTTAAGATCTTCTCTAAAATCTTCCTCTATGAACTCAAACAGACACAGTTCGTGGAAAGTTTTAGAAGTTTCATTTTTCAGACTTAGTTACAACGCTGCAGGTCTTGTTCTATATCTCGCTCACATGTCAAATTTACTTTAAAATCAACATTTACACGTAAAGGTTTACTAGATTATGGGTCCATAAATGTGGTCAACACACGTCTCTCACTCGTTTCCTCAGTTTCGTTGTTCTCACTCGTAGCTCTGCTGTTAGCTTAACTATCTGTCCTACTGAATAGCATTTACTGGTTTTGTTCCTTTTACATTTTATCTGCGGACTTCACAATAGATGTGCAGAACAAAGTAAGCATTAATAAGGACAGGAAAGTCCCCCGTTTTGTGTCCATCACCCTCCCTAAAGCCGCTAACCGTGACTTCAGAAGTCCGCTCCGTTGGTCTGGTAACACCGCTGGTCACGCCGCTCGCTAATCGCTCCACTAACAGCTGCTTCCTCCGTAATAATGCAGACTTTAACTGAACAGCTGCTAGTAAAGACAACAAGGTCAGCAGCACCTGTAATCAGTTGTCCATGTTGAATTAACCCGGTAGTGTGACGAATCAGGGAAGGACTGCTAAGAACCAATCAAGTAGTGAACGCGGGTGTGGGCGTCAGCATTTCTAAACATATCCGTTTTCGACCGTCCACACGAAAACGCAACCCGGAGTTCTCAAACGTATCCGTCCTCGGGAGCGTTTTCAAACTCCTCCGTTTTCGGTGTTCGAAAATGCCGGCGTAGTGTGGACGCTCAGTGTAAACGTAGCAAAACATGCGTTTTCAAACGGAAACGGAGTAGGGTGGATACCTAAATGGACCGTAATTTACGAAATGAACATCATGCTGTATTGAAGAAGACTTGAAACTAGAGATTGAGACCATAAACCCATGTTTACAATGTTTACTGAGGTAATAAATCAAGAGAGAAGTAGAGTCATTTTCTCATAGACTTCTATACAATCTGACTTACTTTTGCTACCAGAGAGTTGCCTGCCTTGTGAACCAAATTGTTATAGTGTTTTAAATCGTTTTTAACAGTATTTTTTAACTTCACAGGCTAAAAAATGTCAGGTGGCACAACCACATATTTATTTAAAAAAAAAACATTTCTTCAAACTGAAATTTTTGACAAGTATCCCTGAGAGCAGTGATTCTCAACTGGTGGGTCACGACTCAAAAGTGGGTCGCGGACCCGTTTTCACTGGGTCGCGGGCCTTTGCCTGTAAAAAAAATGTATAATGTCTTTCACTCAACATTGCTAAACATTAGTAAATCATGTTAGAGCTTTAACTATAATATGATCTAGTGTCATTCTTTGCAGTTGCACCACCTGACATTTGCAACTCATTTCAAATTAAACAGGCATCTACTAGAACACTAGCAGTAGCTTTTGTTCTTGCCAACACCTTCATACATATACATTTTGAATCGAACAAAGACATTTATGATAAAATAACATGTTTCCAGTTTTACATTGGTTGTACCGCTCTAACATGAAAAGTGTACCAGCCTACCTATAAGTTGAAAGTAGCTATTTATCAATATTTAAAACTCACTCTGCCATAAAGGTCAGTTGAGGTCCTCTTGATGATGCAATAACCTGTTTACTGTTCTGCACTTTAATTCTATAATAAAAGTCCCATCTTTACAGCTGTGCCATCCTGACATTTGAGAACATTCAAAATGCTGGACAAAAGATTTCAAATGATCTCAACAGCTTAAAACTATTGGTATTTGTAAAAATGTGGTTTATTTGAATCGTTTCAACAATAAAGGCATGCCATAGTATTTTATTTCAAATGTATTATCATTTAAATACCCTTTTTAATCGTTTTCTTAGTCTGTTCATTTGCTAGGACGGGTGCACCGCTTGACGTTTTCCGGGTTTGAGAAGCCAAAGCATGAATATATATTACTTGATTGTACTGAAAATGTATTAAAACTGGAAAGGTTTTGTAGAATGAAATGATATGTCATGAATTGATACAATTATTTTTAAAGGAAATAATGGACTCGGACACAAAGATATGCATGCCATTGACCCAATATACGACTGAAGTCGAAGAGACAATGACCTTTGAAGACATTGATCGTAAAATGTCATACATTACTACAGGTGAATACGGTAAAAAACGTTGTACTAATAGATATCACCATGACACTTCCCCAGTTGATTACGCAGAGTAATCAACCCAGAGTACTCAGTTTTCTGAAATTGAAATATGCAAATTAGGCATTATCTTATGATAACCTTTAGTAACGTTAGGAGGAATCTACAAATCGACAAAGTAGTAAAGTGAATACCTAAATGTGTATTTTGGACGTTTTCCTTCCAAGACGTGCTATGGAAGCAAAATAGCCCAAAATCTCAAAAGATATTTTATTTCAAATGTATTATCATTTAAATACGAATGATTGTCAAAATTGACAATATCATGAAAAACAATCTTTCTAGCTTCCTGCTTCCTTCAGGACCACCTCATGTTGATAAGAGAGCAGAGGATATGTCCCGAAGTATTTGTATTCATACGTCACCCCCGCGCACCAAGGCTCCAGTGTCAACCACAAACCAAATTGTGTGAGAATCTGATACACAGCGTACGCAAAGTGGCCCAGGTTTAATGCACATTTGACACATGTTTGATGAAGCAACAACCAAAAGCGGGCCTACTCAGACATGTACAGTGTTTTTACACAAACACATATTTTAAGCTATCTTTGGATTGTATGTGATTGAATGCATTACACATGGGATATTTCCTTCCATTCCATCAGTGTTTCCTTCTGCTTCTCATGGGATATATGTGGGTTTACAGTCACATTACGACAGCACTGGCCTACATTCTATACGATCTGGGAGCCGGCGTTGAAGTCGTTGACGTCTGCCATACCCGTGGCAAAGATTAGTGCTGAGTTAAACATCCTTCACAGGAAGAAGGATTTGATATCAGCCGCTGGTCAGCTAGTTTGTGTTTGATTCATGGAAACGCTGGTAAACATAGACTAATAGCAACAGGGCTACGGGGTTGCTGCTGTCCACCTACTCAGCATGTCCTTAAATAAAGCCAGCTGTAGCTTAAAAATAAATAAAGCGGTTAGCAATATGATGCTGATACTGTTTATCAGACTCTGTGACTGATGTTGCTCCAAGATGTTATTTCATTGATATGTTCACTGAAGAGGTGTTTAATCCAGATAACTCAGATTATCTCTTGATTTAAAGCAACCACAGAAGCGCTGTGAAACATTACGAAAGATACCTGATAAATAAATGTATGTTGACAGCTGTGTCCTGGCTGAAAGATTGTTGTTTGTTGGACCAATCCACCTACCCCCCTCCTGCCCCCGTGTGTGCTTTTGAGGACTTTATACTTCCTCGTCCATGATTACATGGATAACATAAAAAAAATGTCTGTAGGTATAGCTACGAATTGTGGATGAGACCAGCTGCAGCTGCTGTCTCATGTCATGAGCAGCACATTTCCTTTGTCACACTCAGAGGTGTCCCCCTCCACAATGTCACGATGAGTCCAAGAGTGCTGTTTTTTTCCTCGCATGTGTGGACAATGCACACATGCCTTGGTCTATGTTTGCGTGCCCCCCCCGAGCATCACGGGCCGCTTTTCCGTCAGTACCAGGCTTACAAGCCCCTGCGTAGTGCGGCCTCGGGAGGATTTCGTTCAGCCGCCATGTTGATCCAAGGCCTCTTGTGCTTTTAAATTGTCTACTCTAGCTTATCACATTCTATTGTAAATTTTCATATTTTGAATTATGTCTTGTACTATTGCACTGTGTTCATTATCATGCACAGATCACCAAGCTAACTTCCTTGTATGTGCTAACATACTTGGTAATAAAACATTTCTGATTGGGTTCCATTGGGAAGTTATACGTTTTCATTATCCATCAAAACATCGATATGTCATTTAATGTTCATTATAATCGAATGAAGTTTCGGACACAGATGAACGATACGTCTACAATGATGCACAGTGTCGGCTCGTGGTTTTGACAGTGGACTATTCGGGTATTATGTGAAACCCTAGTAACTGGACCTTGAGTTCAACATTTTTTGGTTTTCCTAAATAAAACAAATTTAAAAATCAAAGTTAAAATGTCCTCTCTGCACATCTCTGAGAGACATATCTCAGAACCTGCACTGGACTCATCAGAGGGACTTTGTGTCAGGTTGAGCTGGATTTCCAGTTCATGACAATCCTTTGCTTTTAATGAAAAATAAAAGATGGACGCCACATTCTCTTTCACATAACTATATGACGTACTGTTCAAAGTAGTACTACTTTCAATACTCAATACTCAATTACTCAATTACTCAATACTTTAACTTCTCTTTCTACCTGAGTATTTCAACACTCTACCCACTCCTGCTTTGATAATGCTGAAGGTCAATTAACAGTGAACACACTGTACTCTGAAATATCAGCTCACAGCAACAAATCCCCAAATCTACATGGGATACATGGCTAATTCTGGTGTTTATGGTCTCATCACTTACAGTGATGCCTTTGAAGGCTCATTGTGCTGTGGGTTGAATGGAATACCTCATGGGTTTATGACCTTTATGAAAAAAAACAAGTGTTCAGAACTCCTATAGTGTTTCGATGTGTGCCAAGAGAAGATAACTACGAACTAAAAAGTCAAAAACTGAACAGCTCAGCCATGTTATTAGTTCTGCAGCACTGTAGAACAGCACACTGTGGATCCCTACCTGCAGACTGGAGAGGAGGAGCTCTAAGCCGCTGGAGGAGCTCATGGAGGCTGTCATACTTGGTCGGCCTCTTTCTGTAGCGAACAGACAGACAGACAGACGGACGGACAGACAGACGGTTAAATAGACGGAAAAATAAACTGTCAGACAGAAAGTTAAAGAAACAGTTTGTATTTTTGTTTGCCTGTTTATTTATCTCTGCAACAACAAGACCAACAAACTGTGAAACAGATAAATATACAAGCAAATAGAAAGATGAATAAACAGGCAGACAGAAATATAAGAACATGTTTAAAAAGACGGATAAATAGAAATATAAACTAACAGACGGAAAGACAAACTGCTAAACCTACAGATCAATAAACAGGCAGACATAAAGATGAACAAACTGTTAAACAGACAGACGAGCAAAAGAACAGGCAGACGGACGGACCAACAGACAAATGAGAAAAAAGAAGCCGGAGCAGCAGCACCGAGGCAAATCCAAAGTGCGTCCTGACCGCTGTGCACACAGCGTCTCACACACACAAGGAACTTAAAGCGTCGGTCTCTCTCGTCTCTCTCACACCGAGACAGACGCGTCACATGCATTATTGCTGTGTCTAAGGAGAGAGAGCGACATGGAGACTCTCCCTGAATTAAACTTGGCTGGGAATACCTCCGTGTGTGTGTGTGTGTGTGTGTGTGCGCGCGCGCGTCACTGTTGCAAACAAGTATATTCAATATGTGTACAGTATGTGTTTCTACACATCTTCCAGAGAGTGTCTTTTTTAAAATATAGCAGAAAACCCTGTTTGCTTCCTGTTGTAAAATACCAGCAGAGTATATTTGTTGAGTTTTGCATGGGGCTTTGTTAGTGTTGCAGAACACTGTCAAATGCATGAACACAAATAAATGTGTGGGCAGCCGTGTGTCTGTGCATGCGTGCCTGTGCATGTGTAACCCTATCCCTCCAGGATAAAGCGCTCCAGAAAACATTTGCAGTGTTGAAAAGGCCGCCACTATAAAAAAACCTTGACAAGGCCGGTTGGGCAGCTGCGGGACACGAAATATATACAGTAGGAGACTTCAACCAATAAGGGTTTTGATGTCTGGTAAAAATATTTATTTTGAAAATAGGCCATTTGCATTGCAATCACCAAACTCCGCTAAGATGACAAGTGTGTGTGATTCAATGCTAACTAAGCTTCTGTTTCTGGGTAACGCCACATGTCTGTATTTATATTGGTACAGTACCTTCAGAAGGGAGTATGGATTTCATGGTAATTACCACTTTTGACTTTCAAGAATGAAAAATGTGGTTATTTCACTATTGTCACCATAATACCATTTTTAATCCAAATATTGCAGTGATAACCATTTTATTGTCAGGAGGTTACAGAACTATTGTTATGGCACTACGAAATAGTTTTGCTTCGATGCTATCTTTAAATGCGTTTCCCCATTATTATCTCCGCCAGGGGATCATGCTCTCGCTCGTGTGTGCTTTTGTGAGTGAGTGAGTGAGTGAGTGAGTGAGCACTTCTGTGTCTGTCCATGCATTCTGCTGCAGCACACTGCATAATATTTTGGGTGGCCAGTCATGGCTCCCTGTCATTGACCCCCCAGCGGGTAGGGCTGGCATGTGATAACACAGCTGAGGTCATCTCTGACCCCCAACTGCTGCTCTGTGCCCAGAGACACAGAGGGGAGAAACCATAGACTACATGTCTGTGGTTCCCCTGTCCGCTGTCGCTGTCACTCTTCCTCTACGTTCATTCATCAGCCACATTCATCCCCTACAAGCAACACTAGCTCCCCTTGGTGGCATGGAGGGTATCCAACTACTCTTTCCCTTGCCGCTACCGTAACCTCTACTCCACGACCCATGAATATTCCCGTGAGAATCACAGACTCGCGCTCACGCCCTAGTTATGGTCGGTTTCGAGGTGCTGCACGAGTGATCCGTCATATTGCACATACCCCCAAAGCTTCCTGTGGTGATGACGACACAGTCTTCCCCCATCAAAATGTGTCTGATTAATGCACGCTCTGTAACAAACAAGGCTCACATTTTAAATGACTTGTTCACAAGTCATAATTTGGCTTTTTTATTTATGACAGAGACCTGGCAACGGAATATGGAATGCATCCATTTCAATGAACTCTGCCCTGTGGACGGCTCTTATGTTGGGACACCGCGTCTGACAGGCCGCGGTGGAGGCCTCGCCGTGATCTGGAAGAATCAGCTTTCCTGCCAATTGGGGAGCACAGACTCCTATGCTACTTTTAAGCTGCAGCTCACTAAAGTGGGCAGGCTAAAGCCGTTTTACTGTTTTTTAATTTACCGACCTCCAGGTCCTGCAGGTCAGTTTTTATCAGAGTTCACAGACTTTCTGACCTCTATTATCAAGCTAGACAAAGTGCTTCTGGTTGGTGATTTTAATCTGCATATCAATGATACCACAGAATGCAGTGCCACTGAGTTTCTCAATATTACTGAATCTTTTAATTTCATGCAACATGTTTCTGGCGCCACTCACAGGGGTGGTCACACCTTGGACCTTGTGTTTTCTCTGGGTCTTGATATTGATAATACCCGTTGTGAGGACCTACTGATCAGTGACCATAAATGTATTTTCTTTGATCTTTCTGTCAATGCTGACTCCTTGTGTCTGAAACAAACATTCCTCAACCGCATTATTACTCAGAGTACAGCTGATCATTTCTCTATGCACTTCTGCTGTGATATTAACACAAATCTCAATGATGTTGAACTCTTGATACAGTCATTTAATGAACATTGCACCACTTTGCTGGATAAAGTGGCACCTCTTAAGGAAAGGACCAGGGCTGCCTACAACACTTCTCCGTGGATGACAGACGCTGTGTGCAGCCTGAGACGGAAGTGTCGCAAGACAGAGCATGATAAACCACAACTTTTGAATTTAATTACAGCAAAATCCAAGTCTTCTAACTCAGAGATAGATCCTAGCCTAGACTTGCTCACTCCAGAAATTGAGAAATATACGGGAGCTCTAACTAACATGAGTCGAGTTTTGTTTTCTCAGGTGACAAACGCAGAAGCAGCAGCTGACGAAAGGAAGCAGGCTCCTGTCATGTCACCAGGCAGTCTGGTGTGGATAAGAGTCCACAAGCGCAAGTGGAGTGAACCAAGGTGGACCGGTCCATGGGAGGTAATATTGGCAACCTCACATGCAGTAAAGGTAAAAGGTAAAATGGGAGCGACTTGGCACCACCTCACTCACTGTGCAGCAGCGAAGGTAACGAGTAAGACACTCGCAGAGATAGGATTGAACATCAAACAGGCAAAATTTGAAGCTAAAGATACCCAGAAGAGGGGTTAGACAGTACTGAAGATGATTTTTCCCCCACAAGTTTAAGCGATGGCGTCCATTAGGAGACTCTAGGTTCAGTGGGTTATGGAAGTCTGTAATTATTTTCTTCCTGATTTCAGCAGTTTCCCTCTTAGTATGGGGAATTAAACACAGACAGGAACCAGAACACATGCATGACTACATCGAGATTCGACATTTAGCCTCAGTAGCTAATCAAACCGATCCCCGACCACGTAGAGAGGCTTCCCTGAAGACACTCACCTATGAAAATGTTACTCTCACTCTTATTCAAAGAAGGTACGGCATAAGTATGAAGAACCAAAAGAGGGGCCGATAGCCCAAAGGGAGCTTTTGATGACCAAGTGTACATAGATGTCATAAGGCTGCCAAGGGGGGTGTCTAATGAATTTCAAGCCAGAAATCAAATAGCAGCAGATTTAGAATCAGTTTTCTCTCAAAGGGTAACAATTAATAAAAATGTCGATTGGATCAACTACATTTACGATAACCAACAGCGTTTTGTAAACTTCACCAGGGACACCATATCAGGGCTGCATGCGCAGCTGGCGAAGACTAGTTTAATGACCTTGCAGAACAGAATGGCATTAGATATGATTTTAGCAGAGAAAGGTGGCGTTTGCCAGATGCTTGGGTCTGCTTGCTGTACTTTCATTCCAAATAACACAGCTCCTGATGGATCGGTGACCAGGGCACTGGCGGGAGTGACAGCACTCAGCCAAGAGCTAGCAGACAACTCCTGGTGTCACTAATTCATTCACCGACTGGTTGGAGGCAGACGCAAATACAGGGCAACCAGTTATGTGTAGAGGATGAGGGAGAATTGGAGCTTCTGATGGCCACAGTCTAGATGAGGCCACCAGCGGCACTTCACAAGCAGTTCCTGACCATCCTCTCGGTCAGGAACTGAAGGACCTGATAAGGCCCAGATGGACTTCTGAAACACATCCGGTGAGATATTGGAAATTTGGGAAATAGACGGATTGTTTTGGATGAGTATTTTGAGATTTTTTTGTTTAATGGGTTATAATGGGATTTTAGGGTGTAAGGATTAAGAAATGTAATTTTGTCAAGTGTAAAAGAACAGTCAAGGCTTCTCAGTATGTGTTCTCTAGCCTACAGACTGTCTCCTGATCCTGCCAGCCCCAAGACATGGAAGGCAGTGAACTTCAACGCATTCGACTGGTTTTTGAGTTAGCGAGGCAAGTGTAGGGAGAAACAGACCGGATAGGAATACTTGAAATGATATCTGTATGCATGAATTGTTGTTTGCCACTGTTTAGATAGTTAGGGAGCCTCTCCCTGGATTGAGTAGGGGAGGGGACTCAAGGAACATTTTGGTAGCTAACCCACAGTGAACTGTGGGTTAGGGGGGAATTATAAGAAATTTGAGCATAGAACTGTGTTTAGTAGCTATAATAAAAGTGTTCAATGATTCATATTTAAGAATTCATAATTAGTCATAATCATAAGTGTTTTGGAAATGCATAATTAAGATAAGCATAAAGTGTTTTAGGATAAGCAGCTAGAAGTAGAATTTGAGACATGAAGCTTTTGCCAAAGTTGCAGAAGTTTAACATTGATACTGAATGTTTATCATAGAGGGATTAAACAACAACTGACAGTCATTGAATGTGTTAGTAAACTCAGGGACAGAAAGGCAGACAGGCGAATACACTCCTGGAAGTTAGCCAATAGGAATTGGGATAAACGGATGGGGAGGAGTCGCGAACGGATATGAGGGCGGGAGATAGAAAGTGTTTTTCTGCCTCTTTTAGCGTGTGGTTGCCTGGGACGGCTGTGTCCTGGGACCAGAGGTAGTTTTTTCCAAAGTGGGTTAATATTGTAATATTTCTTAGGAGTAATTACTCCATTGTGTAACTGTAATCGTACTTGCATCAGTGGAATTAAATTCCTGTTAATTGTAAACCAGTTTTGGTAGATTTATTGTTGCAGCGTGTCGACTGTACAAAGCAGCCGGACACGTGCTCTGGCCTCCTCGCTGTGGAACAGACTCAAACTTCCACAAGCGGCTCTGGAAAGTCACTGGGCTAGAAGTGCATCGCTCATATCTCAAAGACCTCAGAGTTTCCTTTAATATTGGAGTAAAGGAAGCTAGAACTGCTTATTTTGCCAACTTAATCTCTTCCTCAAAGAGAAATCCCAAGATTTAGTTTGACACAATTAAGATAATTGTTTCACCGTCTGTCTACATTGCCATGCTGTTCTGTTGACGATTGCAACAAATTCCTTATCAATTTTAATAATAAGGTAACAGGTATATATCAAAACTGCCTTTCTTGTCCAACATTTTAGAGAAAGTGGTGGCCAAACAACTTACTGCTGCACTGGAGAGGCACAACATGTACGACAAGTTCCATTCTGGGTTTCGCAGACAACACTCTACTGAAACCGCTCTCCTGAGGGTTTCAAATGACAGTCTCATGTGTTCTGATGCAGGTGACTGGTCTGTGTTAGTTCTTCTGGACCTCAGTTCTGCATTTGACACTGTTGACCATAACATCCTGATTAAGAGGCTACGTGATTGGGTGGGCATATCTGGCATAGCGTTAGACTGGTTTACGTCTTACCTCAATGACAGAAGTTTCAATGTCTCTGTGGGTGATTTTGTGTCTGTTACCTCTCCACTGTCATGTGGCGTACCGCAGGGCTCGGTTCTGGGGCCTCTGTTATTTTCCCTTTATCTTTTGCCTTTGGGACTGATTATAAAAAGTTATGTGTCCTATCATTTATATGCAGATGATATCCAACTCCATCTGTCATTCAAACCCAGCGAGGCCTTCACATTAACCAGGAGGGGGCGTTCGTCTAAGACCTAACCGTGATTTGTATACTAATCTCAACCTGTTGAAATACAAGCCGAACACACAACCTGGAATCACATGACTGCAATAAAATTGTTGTTTATTGTGAAGAATACTTACCTGGTCATCATGACATGTATTTTCAGTCATCAACTCATGTCACCAGATCATTTACCTGCATGTACAGTGTTCATTCTGTAAAAACAATTGATACAAATCTACAAATTAATATGAATGCAAATGTTGTTCTCTGTTATTGCATAGAAGTCTTTATTGTATTTAACAGACAAGTCGCTGTTATTATTTGGAAATCCACATGTTTGTATGGAACAATGTACACTGTAACCACAATACGCAGTTTGGAGTCGAGTTAAAGGTTTAGGGGGGGTCACATGACGAGAGGGACACACCTGTTTATGTCTGGTTGACACTTGACCTTTAAGCAATGTTATGCCCCACCCCTTCCTGTGTTATGGGAGTTCACAGGTAGGACCCAAACACAAGACCACAGGAGACAGAAGTTACTATTAACAGGTTTTATTTAGACGGTGTGAAGGTCTGGAGCCCGTGGTCCGACACCCAAGTGGCAGATCGACGGTGTGAGGCCCGTGGCTCGACACCGGAGGGCTGGCAGCTTGACGGCGAGAGTAGTCCGTGTCACACAAGGAGGGCAGAGCGCCGGAGTGTAATCCGTAAACACAAGGAGGGCAGAGGACGCCACGGGGTTTCAGCGGGTGAAAGACGGTACGACCTGACCACCCCAGACTGCAGGACCAGAGCTTATGTAGTGACAGGGGACTCATTAGTGGGCCCTGAGTCTGGTGTGTCAGGCTGCAGGAGGTGATCGGCTGGAGTGTCCTCAGCTGTGCACAATCAAGGGTGTGGCCATGGGAGGCGTCTGGAGGCAGAGGACAAACACAGAGCACATGGCACACAATAACAAACGGGGGAATGACAGAACACATGAGGAGAGGAGATCAGGGGAAACAGAGGTAACACCGAACAGGTCAGACAGGGATCCTGACATCCTGTTACTCAGAGCACGCTGTAGTACGAACGTACTTAGCATGACCCAGTCCATTGTAGTTAACTCTTGATTACAATGCTCATTTTCAGCCTGATGAAGGTTAAATATTAACCGAAACGTCGCTTTATTTAATTTTTTTATTTGTTTATTCGTGTTTAACTTGAACCAGCGAGAATAAAAGGTAAAACGCAAGGCTTCTGCAACTTTTTCCTCGCGAAGTCTCCCGCCGGGGGCCATCATGGCTGGCAGGGACACACACAGACGTGAACGAAATACGGACCGGTATGGAGATGAACGCAGCAGAGGCCGCAGAACACGCTACCACAGCCCAGAACACCACGGCAGACCTGGCTCCCCCCGAAGAGGTAGGGTCCACTCGGACAACCGTAGGCTCAATGAGTATTCCGAAGGAAACATTACCGGATACGAGCACAGTGGACAGGGCAGCTGGAGCGGAGCGCGGCGCACTGATTCAACTCATAGACACCGCGTTCCGTCACCACGTTACCGCCGGTCGTACGCCTCGGTCACTAGAACTGGGCGCAGACCTGATGAAGGCGGCCCTGTTAGACGTCATGGTTCTCCTCGACGGGCACACGGAAGTGGGTCTCGGTCCAGGCGCCACGGACGCGCGGAGCGCACCTGGACACAGCGCGCCACGGACAGAGATGACGCACCCCCACGGCGTACGGAGCCATTCCGACACCGTGACCACTCCAACCACCACCGGACCAGCCCGGTAAGAAGAACAGAAAGAGACTATTACAGCCGGAGAGGCCATGTTTCCGGCTCGCGCCGCGGCTCGCAGGAGCGAGTTCGCGGAGCGCGCGCTCCTATCGTGAGGAGCGCGTGCGTGTCGACCACGGACCGGGGAGGGCCACAACAACACGCACAGAGCAGGACTACACGATGGCGGGCGCAGAACGACGCGGCAACGCTACCGCAGCCGCGAACAACGGGATGACAGCGGACCCAGGTCGGACGACCCGGACTTTGCTTTGAAGTGCCGCAATCTATTCAAGGTGATAAAGACATTACATCATTTTCTAAATGTCACAAATGAAAAACCTCCTTTGACTATAGAAAAAATGACTGAACATCTGACCACAGCAATCAAACCTGCAATCCCAAATCCCAACGTTTTAAAGACAATTGAAGGCAACGCCAAGAATTGGGCCAAAAAACACTTTACACTCAACACTCAAAGAGCATTACGAGAAGACAGTGGAAGTTGAACTGGAGGCACTCTCGAAGCTCAGAGTAAAAGAATGGGGAGCTCCTTTTCAAATAGCCTCAAATTGGGCTAGAAAGAGCCTGGGAAAGAGATTAGCTGGTGACACACTAGAAAATGCAAAGCAGGTGATCACAGACACATTGAGGCAGCTCACGGAAGAGGAGTGCGATGATTCCTCCAGCATCACAGATCTGGAGTCAGCAGATGAATCACCAACACCGAGGGACAGGTCTCCTACGCCCGCAGCACAGGGGGCGACGGCAACAGGTGAGGCAGATCAGAGTGCACCCAGCACCCCCATCTTGTCCCAGTCCCAGATAGAGGACCTCCTCCCTCCACCACGAGGGAATGAGGACACGCCTGCCATCGCTGGGGCCACGCCCACTAACCCTCAACATCCTTCCCCACGTCCACAGAGGATGCAGGACCGAACTGCCAGCCGCCGTTACACGGGAGGCTCCTTCTCTCTCGTGCCGAGAAAAGCAACAGGACCCAACCCTCTGACCCGCCCCAGAGTGGCCCCTCCCAGGACACAAAGTCCTGACAGCCAAGATGCGCTGTCCACCACCAGCTCCCCTGAGGAACTCTCCCAGGAGGAGCTCACAGCTCCTGGGGACCGAAATTCGGACAACACATCCCACACAAGCGGGAATATGGGCCCAGTGTCACTCACCCCTCGTGGGGGGAACAGACTCCAGACTGCAGTACAGACCCTACTGGGCCGCACACCTGGGGACGTCACCACGCCACAGGGACCCGGACCCTGTCATCCCACCAGACACCATCCAGAAAGACACACGATTGGATCCTCTACATTAAAGAAATATGTATCATAATTGGCGACTCGAATGTTAACAGATTTCCCGCCTATAACGTCACAGGACTGCAGGTCGACGGCTTCCCGGGAGCCAACCTCAGACATGCTGAAGACATTCTGGAAAACACCAGGACCACAGGACCAGTGGAGAAAATCATCCTCGCCTTCGGCCTGAACAACAGAGTTCAGAAATCCAAAGAGACTGCAGTCAAACAGCTGCAGAGAACATTGAGAATGTGTAAGCTCAAGTTTCCTCTTGCACAGGTACTGGTCCCACAAATCAACTTCTCCCCCGGCCTCCCTCTGCAGGAAAAACGGTCAACAGAACAACATCCCAACAGTGCAGGAGGAGGTATTCAGGACGGACCACAACCACATCCATTGGACACCTCGAACAGCAAAGGTCATCTTTAATCACTGGTGTAGTCATCTTGGTTTAAACTAGAGGTCCCCACTAACCTACCTGCTAAGGAGGGGGACAAAACAGTTATCAATTTGGCCACAAATTTCAGATGCACCGCCAACCAACTTTCTCTCCTTAATAAAGGATTGAGTTTTATTCCCACTAAAGGCACTAATGAGGACATCAAATTACAAGCTAGATTTGACTTACAACAGTATCACAGGAGACTGAAATTAGCAGCCTATTACGAGGACTCACCTGAAACAACCGGATTAAGATTCATTCGTAAATCTAACTGGTCTCCCCCACAATCAGTAATCCCCCAAGAGATAGCTAAAATGATCAGGGCGGACACAAAGTACTTCCAAGAGTACTTCACTAATCACCAGACACCTCCAAATTTGACCCCTCAAGAATATCTTGCCCTATTGGAATTAACAAAAAACTAAAGATTAGTCATTAAACCAGCGGATAAAGGCAGCTCAATTGTAATTATGGACAGAGAACAGTACTTATGGGAGGGGTACAGACAATTGAACGATCCTAAATATTATGTCAAATTAGACAAACCTATCTATTTGGAAACAATACCTATGGTGAACAAAATCCTAAATTCTCTCTGTGTAAAGGGTTTCATGAATAAAAAACAAAAGCATTATCTGATGGGGGACAATGAACCCAGAGCCAGGATATTTTACATGCTGCCAAAAATCCACAAGGATGCTGCAAAGTGGAGCATACCACACATCATTCCTCCGGGGAGACCTATAGTCTCAGACTGCAATAGTGAGACATATTATACAGCAGAGTACTTGGACTATTTTCTTAATCCACTCTCAATTATACATCCAAGCTACATCAAAGATATGTATCACTTTGTAAACCTGGTGAAAGAACTAACTATTCCAGAAGATGCTATTCTATTTACCATCGACATCGACAGCTTGTACACAAATATAGATATTAAGGAGGGCATGTTGTGGAATATTTCTATGAAAAGTCGGGAGAAGAGTGTCAAAGTGTTATCAAATCAATGTCAAATGAAACAGAGTCTGGATGAACGATCAAGGTTGTAATAGTCAATTTATTTGCTTGCAAGCAAAGAGAACACTGTCCCACAGACATATCACGTCATCTGCAGGAGGTGCTCTGAATAACACAGTCAGATGCATGTCTTGCAAGCAAAGAGAGCACAGTCTCACAGATACATCACCGTCATCTGCAAGAGGTGCTCTGAATAACACAGTCAGATGCATGTCTTGCAAGCAAAGAGAGCACAGTCTCACAGATACATCACCGTCATCTGTAAGAGGTGCTCTGACAACATAGTCAGATACATGGACATTTATACTGCTTCCTTTGATTGGGTCACTGTGACCTCATCAAAGAGTTCAGTCACAAGAAATACAGAGTCTGAATAAGCCTGTTTTACCATCACACATCACATATACATACAGAGGGTCATGCTCTTCAGCTGATGCGCATCAGGAAGTACCGTAATCTAGACCTCTGTGTGTCGCCGTCTTTGAAGACAGAAACAATGCACAGGAAAACAGATAACATAACAGATAACAAATAACAAGACACCTGGATGCAAAACTGATAGAATCATCTACTCAAATAGGTTTTGTGCCTGCACTTTTAAAAACTTATATTCTTCTATCCTAAAGCATAAGACGATGACATATTTTCCCATAACAGGCATGCAAGCCATAAAAAATATCTTTCAAAAAAATCCCAACAAGCACAGACCAGACAAGGAGCTATTGCAACTCCTAGAAATTTATCTCATGAGAAACGACTTTGTTTTCAATCAAGATATCTTTTTGCAGATCAAGGGAACAGCTATGGGTAAGAAATTCGCTCCAGCATACGCAAACATCTTCATGGCAGAGTGGGAAGAATCAGCCCTCAAGGCCTGCACACTGAGACCACTGCATTACTACAGGTTTCTAGACGACATCTGGGGAATATGGCAACATTCCAGAGAAGAATTTGACACATTTCTCAATACTCTACATAATCACAGAGAATCTATAAAAATTAAATCCACACATAGCCTCACAACAGTTGATTTTTTGGACACAACCACCTATAAAGGAGACAAATTCAAAGAAAAAAACACACTGGACGTTAAGGTCTTCTTTAAAGAAACACACACATGCTCTACTTTTCAAGACCAGTTTCCACCCCAAACATATGTTGGGAACGTAAAGGAGCGTGTTTGGGTTATCAGCATTTAAGAAACTGAATTCTTGACATCAATAGAATTATTGATGTATGTAACAATTATTAATGATTATTAATAAAAACGGGGCACCACCCTGCGAACAGGGACCAATAACCAAACGATAAAACTAAGTCTCATAATTAGTAGTCACTCATAATGTCAATAGTCTGCGTATGACTATACATTCAGTGACAGTGAAGGTTTTAAGTTCGAGCACAGGCTACTACATACAGTCTTATCAAATACATATGCACAAGTAATCACAGACGACTGCTCCTTAAAGTATAACAGAGTTTATTAAATCAAAATAATAAATGATCAGATCAATTAATATTGCAACCAACAAACGTTATCATACAATTTTATATGCCTAAACTAAAGAATGAATAAAATGGATGAGGGTGTATGTCTGTGTGTGTGTGTGTGTGTGTGTGTGTATGTGTGTGTGGGTGGGTCTGTGGGTGAACAGGAAGGAGAGTCTTACAGCTACCGCTAAAAACTACAAAGATGGCGGCGTCGAGTGACGCGGGCCAAAAGGGGAGGGGCCTTAAGATACTACAGCTAAACTAGCTAAACTACCACCAGATGGCGGAGTCGAGTGACTCGGACAAAATGGCGGTGAGACTGCTGTATGTAATCACGTGTGCCGATGCAGCACGTGTGTTGTGAGGCGATCGTTTCAACGGGGTTTCCCCAGGGGCAGAGATAAGAAAGAGAGAGCAAAGGCGGGGGTCATGAATCAAGCTTCTGCGGGCGGTCCGCGTTGCAGTGAGAATGGGGATCGCTGGCGTATCGTACACAACGTGCCGTTGTCGGTAGAACTGCCAGCAGTTATGTACGATTGCCGAGATTCCACACTTCACTCACAGAGATGATTTAATGAGGAGAGAATAATACACGAAGTGTAGTAAAACAAATGAAAAGAAATCAAATAAATCCCAAGCAAACAGTCATAGTTAATACACGAATACAGCGGAGCTTCTCTGCTCCGTAAAGAGTTGCGTAATATCACGCGACAGTAACTTAAACACAGAAAAACACGGGAATATCAACATATAAATGAATGACCTGAATTAAACTTATGTTAATTTAAGTTAAGCTATGCCCAGATGCCATGAATCTTACTTGTCGATGCTTCGTTGCAACGTTGAAGTGTTCGTGGCAAAGCGGTCCTTTTTCTCGGCAGGAAGGGGGGGGGGGGCTGCTTGCAGCGCGGCTGGTAGCGGGCGCTGTGTGTCGCACGGCTTTTGCTGGTGCGGCTTCGGTCCGTCGTGGCGTGAGCTCGTCCTGGAGCGAAACGAGCAGACGTGAACTATCCTCGCTGCAGGGAGGACAGTTTAACTTCGGCTGAGACGACGTGGTCCGTAGGTCTCCCGGTAATCATCGGTCAGGAGAGGATTAGACGTCTTCCTGCCGGAGTGTGCGCAAAAAGAAAAAGAAGGAAAAGCAGAGAACGGATCGCTGAAGCGGATTCGTTATCGCGGGCTGTTTCGTCCAGCGAAATGGCTCGTGACCTGTCAGGGTTTGAGTAGGGGAGAAGGGCCGTTGCGTCCTCGTGGCCTCCGTCGTGCTGGAGGGGGGAGGAGAGGCCGATGTATCTTCATGCGTCCAGGACGACGGTCCGGGTGAAGAGCGGTTGCGTGCTCCCTAACTCAACCGAGGTCGAAGGGAAAAAGCATGGAGGTCTGATCTACAGACAGTTTTATAGAACAGTGGCTGAACCACAGGGGGTCCCGGAGCCCCTTGGCTCTCGGCCAATGAGACTGCAGCGGTGCACCCAGGTGACTTCAGGAACCATAGTTTTTTTGGGGGGGGGGGGGATTCACACCCAAGTGTGAAATTCCACCCAGAGGAGCTGGCTCTCATCAAACTACAGGTCAGGATGAGACCTTTGCTTGAAAAAGTTAAGGCCTGATTCTCTTTGTCCACAGCACATATTGAAGCCATTTGGTCAGACCCCAACACTAATATAATGAATGTTACAAACATGTTATATACCCAATTAAAGAAGAGATTCTGGGCAACAATATCCTTTAAGTCATTTTACACACTCACGATTCTACACAACTAATATAATCAACTAGAAGATGTACCACAATGTTGTAGGTGCGTGGAAACAAACAAGGAGGCATTTCTGCATTTTACTACTGTATTTTATTTCTTACACTGTTCTTAATTGCTGTTAAATCTCCTTTTCTTTTGCCTTATGTTTTGATGCTTTTAATGGTTTTAAAAAGGACTGCACAATATATCGCCATTTCCTCCGGGACCGAGTTCGTGCAAGGCGTACACTATAAAACGCAGATCGGCAGAGATCTTTTCCAGACGTGGTTTGTGTGTTAGTAATTGCAGAATTGCGGCAGTGTATGGTTGATTGCGTGCAGCGCAATGTCTCAAGGAGACATCGATTCATATTTAGAAAGTGCACAATATGTCGGCATTTCCTCCGGGACCGAGTTCGTGCAAGGCGTACACTATAAAACGCAGATCGGCAGAGATCTTTTCCAGACGTGGTTTGTGTGCGAGTAATTGCAGAATTGCGGCAGTGTATGGTTGATTGCGTGCAGCGCAATGTCTCAGGGAGACATCGATTCAAAAAAGCGAGTGTCTCTCCACTCCGGTTCTGCCCTTTACGCACCGGTCACATGACAGCGCATCCACTCCCAACGCCCTCACCGACAAAACCCGGGCCGGTCCTCTGCCCGAGCACAACAGTGCGCACCGCACAATAACCTCGAGCCAACATCCACAGTAAACCAACACCTGATACGCGTACCTGTTTATCTGTAAGTGGGAGCACGTGCGGCTCTAACAGTTAACCCCTTCGGGAAACGAGGGGGGTGAAGCCCTAAACATTGTTCAGTAAACAAAGAATCATTTCAAAGTGGAGTACCGTGGCCTGATTGTCCTGCTGAATCTCTAAGGAAAGAAATGTGGCGCTGCACCACTGTTTGTGCATTATGTACAGTTTTTCTTTACTTTCTATGCTGGAATACCTGGCGTCAAACCTGCTGTCTTTAAGTATGAAACATATAAACAGAAGCACATTAGGCCTACTAAATAAAAAGGAAAATGACTGAGGGATAATCTTCAAGACAGGGGTCTAGATTGAGTAAAAAAGCAGGAGCAACTTTCAGGCCCTGTCATTTCAGATGATATAATGTTTAATTAAAGCATAAATAACACACAGTAAAGCCCAAGTTTAGTTCCCAGCTTTGCACAATTGGAGGTCCAGCCTACAGAGTAAATGTATCGTTTAAAATAAATGGTTTCTATCGTTTCCATGTTTTATTTTTGCAAACTAATTCCTTGATAATACACATAAAATAAAAAAGATGTAGTGCAATCATGCAGCATCACTAAAACTAAAAGCACAAAATATATTATAATTTATCTGTTGCCTACAGCCAGAGGCCTTTGTTTCACATCATCCTTCATCTCTTTCTCGTCCCTCATTTCCTGTCAGCTCTCCACTGTACCCTCTAATAAAGCAACAAAAATACAATTGAAACAAATCCTGATCTGACCTGCAGGAGACCCACGGACTGAAAACCTGAATGTGTGCTGAACGTGCTGCATGGAGTCTGATGGCTGTAATGCAGAATAAGACTTCATGCGAAACAAGCCTTAGACGACATCATGTGTTGTTGGAGTTAAAGTAATAACTACATAGTTTACATATGTAGTCATTTGACTTCACCACATGGCTGCTACCTAAATGTGATGGACACCATTCTAAAAGAATCAATCTTCACGATGTTCCACTTCACATCATGTCTAATTGAACCACATGTGGGAAGTTTTGTTGTACTTGTTGGCTACATAAGATAATCATCTCGTCTGTATCTAAAGGTGGTACCAACAAGGCAGAGAGGGAAACACTTGAATCCTTTACCGCCATTGTGCTCAGCTTTACAGGGAGCTCGTCAGAAGTGAAACGATCTAAAACGACGCTTAAAAAATAAAATTTAAACCAATCGTGTTCCGCCCATACAGGTCAAATCAAACTCATCTTTTGACACTCACCGTCCAACCATGCAGCCTTCCTCCTCGGCTTCCCTGCTGTACTTGTGTCTGGCGGCTGGCGGTCCCAGGGCATCAGATGTGCCGAAGAACACTGCAGAGGAATACACTGCTATTCCAGATCTCCCTGCTCTGACGACTTCATATCCTGGACTGGCTGCCGTTGAAGACGGGGGAGATGAGGAAATCTGGACGCTGTGAATTCCCTCAAAAGCATCCATGTCTCTCTCAGGCTCCTCGGGAACTTGTAGACGTCTCCACTGAGGTTACAATCAGTTTGTCAAATGCTTTTAGTGGTGTTTAGTGATCCTGATATACCTGCGGGTGCCAAGCACAGACAATTCAGAAGAGAAAGAGTTTCATCCTGGAATTTGGAATCGCACGAAAACTAAAAAAGTTTCACTCAATAAACCTCACAGTCAAAGTCGTTCAGTAGCCAGTGGACGAGTCAAGACCTCTGCAGTGTTTGAATAACTTACACACGTGCCAGAGGAGCTCAGGCTCTTTTATTTGCCGGTTCTCATGCTCAAGGAATGTGTTTCTTTGTGAGATATCCAGTGTAAACATTACTTCAACTTAAGTTAGGACAGTATCATACACGAGAAGCTGCGAGAAACTTAATCCAGGATGATTTAAGGACAGCAAAAATGCACAGAACATACTCACCAAAGTGTTCAAAATTGATCTCTAGTCGTTGCAGGAGCATCACAAATCTGTCAAAACAGCTGAAATCGTGCTTTAATAATCTCAAGATTGAACTCTGTCCGCACTTCTCTCTGCTTTTTGGTCTCCTGGTTAGACAGGAAGGGTTAATCACTAACACCCTCTGGCCAGTTAGAGTACAGCTGTACACATTTCTTCCAGCAGAGAGAGAGGGGGGGGGGGGGACGACACACAGTCTCACCTGATCAAGAGGTTTCCATGAGGAAAAACCGAATGACACAAAATGAATCAATGTTCCCTGTATAGGTGTGAACTGAAATCAAGAAATGAGAATACGTTCAAACAGGTTGTGTGTTCACCAAAAGCCAGAGATAGTTAACTGGGTGTTCCACCTTGAGTAAACTGCTTTCATAGAGTTATATTTCAAAAATGTCAACACAACTACTCAGCACTCGTGCCTTTCAGCAACCAATTTGTGGCAGTGTGGGCGCTCTGCTGTCCTCAGATTTGTTCAGATTAACAGGACCTGGCCTCACAATGCAGCTTTGTTGCTGAAGCAGATTAACACATCAAGTGACCGGAGGTGTAGGAGTCCCCTGCTCTCTTTTTCTTTCCGGCTTCCTTTTTTTCCCCAACATCATTCCAACGAACGCTGCGGCTACACATCTCGGGCCACAGTGACTCCGATGGACAGACGTTTTCATGTTGCGTGGTAGGTAAAAACTTCACAGCTTTGTGTTTGAGGCCCTCACATGTTGCATTTGCCTGTTGTAGCCCCGCGAACATCTCCTCAGATGTATTGGTGTATTTCAGATCTATGAAATAAGGGAAAATATTATTTGAAATGGTTATTTAAATGTGCAGAAAAATGGAAAATCAGTATCAGTTGATTAAGAGAAACCAAACATATGGATTAAAGAGTACGTAGAGAAAATATATGTTTTTTTTTTACTTTATCATTTTAGATTTGTGACCAAACTGGCCTTATGAGATCCAGGCTGATCGCTGACGTTGAGCTGAGACGAAGCACAGAGAACACAGCCACACTGGTTTGCTTCATGTCACAACACAGTCACCCAGCAAGTTGGCCAGCAAGCAGCAATGACTGTAACGTACTCTCGCAGGGTTGCCGATGCAGGTCTGGGGACCTTCTTTCACCTGCTTCTGCGTTGGAAGGGCAGCATTTATAAACTGCTCTATAGAGAGCTCATCATCTTCACTCTTCTCTACTACTTCTTCAGCATTGTTTATAGGTACTCTCATAGCAGAACTTCAATCTTCTATATTTTTTTTTACCTAAACATCTTTGTTACGGGTCACTTAGATTTAGTTCATTGAAGAAGTGTGACCGAGGTACTAAGGAGGACATTCTGTAGTTGAAACTTCAAACTACGTAACAGAGACACGGTTTCTAAATAATAATAATTATTTCTTTGGCATTTCTGTACTGAAATTTTGTGTTACTTATCGGCCGATATATACGCCCGATATTGACGATAAGTATCGGCTAATATCAGAACCCGGACCGATTTATCCGCTCCAGTGGCAGCGTTACTTAAAGGCGCTATGTCTACGAGATTGAGAGCATTTCTGTTGCCTCTCAGCGGCTCTAAACATGGCTGAACAATGCAATGTTCTCATTTTAATTTTGAGATCCACTTCATGTTCTACACAAGAGTTTTTGAGTTTTTTATTAAATGGCTTTACTTTATTAAAACAGACAATTTTCTCATTTTGATAACATATGGAAGTCATTACAACATGCCTATGTTACAATGAGAACACATTTTTTGTTTTAATAGGATAAGTTGGTGTGTTACTTTAGCAGTAAATGTTTCTTGTTTGTGATACAACAACATACAAAAATTGATGTAATAAGAAAAGTTTTATGCAAAAACGGATTCATTTGGGATGTTGTATGTTGGACCAGAAAGTGTCACAGGGCTCACCTCCCTGTGTTTTAGTTGTAATGGGCTCAATAGATGTTTCCTTCACCAGGTTTGTGCTTACCGATGACCAGAAGAGGCTGTTTGAGAAGCTGTCGATATACTGTGACCGCTATGCAGAGCTCATCCCGGTGTCTTTTGTGCTGGGTGAGTTGAGGCTGACTGTTTCATGGATCTACATCTCAATCTAAGACCATTCTCCTGGAAACGATCACAGGAGGTTGGCATGCACTTCTGTACTTGCAATGTTCTTTTTTTTTTTGCCAGGCTTCTATGTCACCTTGGTTGTGTCCCGTTGGTGGGGCCAGTTTGAGAATGTCCCCTGGCCGGACCGCTTGGCAGCATTAGTGGGTGGTCATGTTCGGGGAACAGACGAGGCCTCCAGGCTGACCCGACGGACTCTGATGCGATACGCCAACCTCTCTGGTGTGCTCATCTACCGCTCCGTCAGCACGGCCGTCTACAAGAGGTTCCCCACCATGGAGCATGTGGTGCGGGCAGGTACAACGTGGCCACGAAACCACCAAAACTCACTGTCGCTGGTACCAGTCATAAGACAACAACATCAAAATCTGCTGAATCTGTTTGCACTATTTAAAAGAAGAAGAAAAAAGAAGAAAACTGTGTAAGGTGGTCCAGCATGGAACCGGTTGAGACTCAGTGTGTTTCCATCTGATGTGGTTGAACTATTTGTATGCTACATGCTACTGATGTAACGGCTGAGTAAAGAACTACAAACATGGAAACAAACGTCTTAAATGCTTTGTCTCTTCGTGTCATTCCTTTATTTCCATGCCGTGTTTGTGTCTCTCAGGTTTGATGACGTCCGATGAGCTGAGGCACCTGGAGGACTTGCGCTCTCCTCACAACAAGTTCTGGGTTCCCTGCATGTGGTTCGTCAGCCTGGCTCTGAGGGCTCGGATTGAGGGTCGCATCAACAACGACGTGGCTCTCACAGCCATTCTCACTGTAGGTCATCAAGTGCATCTGTCTGCAGGCCGAAAGAGTTGAACATCATCACGTTCTGAAACATTTTTTAAAATTGCTCCCCCCCCCCTCATTTGGCTGTTCTGCTTTTTTCCCTCTGTTCAGGAGTTGAACAGTTTACGGGCAAAGTGCATGAAGCTGTATGGTTACGACTGGATCAGCCTGCCTCTTGTCTACACTCAGGTTTTGTTGATATACTGTGTTGTAACTGAAATATCGTAGATGCATTTGCGATTGAACAAATTGAATGAACAGTTCTTGTGTTGTGATAAATGTGCAATGATTAGGTGTCTAAAAAGAGATAACACTGCTAATGGCGATGTAGAGCTTATATTAGGCTGCTGGTGGGCGATAGAGAATGACATTTAGTGTGTCACTCTAATCCGAATCATCGTGGACCTAAAATCATTAACTCAGTTTGTCAAATTAGAAATCTGACCAAGCAAAACACAATGAGTGCACAACAATAATGCAAAGACTTGACAAGAGACCGTTTCCTCAAAGGGAGTTGTGAAACACGCGTGACTCGTGTTTTTTAACCAGGTGGCCACAGTGGCGGTCTACAGCTTCTTCCTGGCTTGTCTGATCGGTCGTCAGTTCTTGGATCCAGCTCAAGGCTACTCCGGTCACGATCTGGACTTCTACCTGCCCGTGTTCACCCTGCTGCAGTTCTTCTTCTATGTTGGCTGGCTGAAGGTGAGGTTCAAGTCACGCTGATGCTGCACAAGAAATGCTCTTCATTTGTCCTGCCGACCTGTATTGTGGTGTCTTTCTGCTCGTGGTCTCAGGTGGCTGAGCAACTCA
This sequence comes from Melanostigma gelatinosum, assembly GCF_949748355.1. Classification (NCBI taxonomy): domain Eukaryota; kingdom Metazoa; phylum Chordata; class Actinopteri; order Perciformes; family Zoarcidae; genus Melanostigma; species Melanostigma gelatinosum. The sequence goes on along the minus strand of NC_136634.1, from coordinate 29,275,751 downwards.
TCAATCCTTTTGGAGAAGACGACGACGACTTTGAAACCAACTGGCTCGTCGATCGCAATTTACAGGTTTGGATTCAAACTATTTGCCACTTTCACATCAGCCGCAGACAGAGGCGGTCTTATTCTTCCTGTTTTGATTTGTCTCTCAGGTGTCCTTGCTGTCGGTGGACGAGATGTACGACAGCCTGCCGCTGGTGGAGAGGGATATGTACTGGAATGAGTGTGAACCTCAGCCTCCCTACACTGCTGCCAGCGCTGAACATCGCAAACCCTCCTTCATGGGCTCAGCCCTGGATATCAGGTTCAGTAATGTTTTTACTTTCTGGCAGACAATTCTAAATACCGAGAAATACTCTCCCAACCATATAACCACTTATTTCATCTGAACTAGTGTTCCCAAGGAGGAGATGGAGTTTCAGTCCAATCTGGAGCAAATTAAAGAACACGAGGAAGCCAACTACTCCACCCCGCTGCTCGGAGGGCTGGGTCGTGTCCTCGGTGTCCAGTCCCCTAACTTTCCTCGCTCCTCCCGCGTCTCTCTGCTGCGCCGCCGCCCTGGAGCGCCACTGAGCCGCTTCCCTCTTTACCTGCACCCAGAGGCCTCATTGACTCCACCGCAAAGCCGCCAGCCTCTGAACCACGAGCGAGATCCAGACTATGCCTTCTCCACCATGCCCCTGAATGAGAGACCGGGTTTCTACAGCTGCCCACAAACACCCATCCACTGTGTGCCCCCCGCGGTGCCTCGCCCTCGACCTGCCCGGCGAACTCAGAACGAGTGGAACCGCAGCTGCAGCTCCCTGGCTCCTCAGATGGCGGGCTCACAGCCGCTGCCCCCCGACACCCCCAACCACGTCCCCCCACCGCCGTCCTCTGCTTTCCCCTGGCTGAGTGAGGATGGCGAGGTCCAGAGTGCCCCTATGTTCTCGTTCCCAGACCCTCCGCCTGAACTCAGACCTGAACACAGACCTGAACACGGCCTGCTGTCTCGCCGCCCTCCACCACCGCGCCTTACTCTGGACACCCTCCCCTCAGCTGACAGCCAGCCCGGGCCCCCGAGTGCTCTGACTGCAGGAAGCGGAGGAGAACGGGTGTTCTCGTTCACTCCTCCTTCCCGAACAGCAGCTACAAATCCCCATAATCCCAACAGCAGCTCTGGCAGCATTAATGCAACAAGCACCAACGTGACGGGAAGTCTCTGCAACGGTACAAGTCACACTCATTTTAGTAGCCATGGGAATTTCAGCACCAACATGAGATCAAGCAACGGGGGCACCAATGGTGGGCTGAGCAACAACATGGACACCGTTTCCACTTCGGCGCCATCGCAGCAAGAAACCAATCAGCAACACTCGCCCAATGACTCAGGAATCTCATTGGCTGAAGGAGAGCTGCTGGGCGTTTTGGTGGACGGTGGCGTGAAGAAGGCGGCAGGAGGGAAGGAGCAAGAATGAGAACACAAGGTGTGACAGACCGTGGGTTTTGTATACATGTGGCATTCAAAGTATTTCACACAAACGCGCACGAATTCATGTTACATCTGAACTGTATTAGTCATCTGGAGCCCTACACACAATAGATACGTATGTGTTGCAAACACAGTAGTTAGGCTCTACTTTGTTAAACTGTTATAGAACAATTAACCTACTTGTAAGAGATTTAACCCTCAACATGTGAAGGAAAAATAAGAAACTAGTTAGGTCTGAAACTCGACAGGAAAATGTGTATATTCTAGTCTTTTCAGCATTGTTTCCATCAGTGCACTCTTTAATAAATCATATGCATTTCATGTTTAGTTAATTTTTTTAATAAAAAAAAAGTGTAGTCTTGAAATTACTTACTATTTTTATTGGATTATATAAGGAAACGATGTACACATAACAAATAGAGAACCGATGCATTTCTGCTGGAACAATATCGTTATGCATAAGCTAAATGTGGATCATATTTGAAAAATGTGAAATTCAATAGCAGAGGACTTGGACGGTGTATGGAAGAACTTTACAAAATGTGGGAGGGATTTATCATCCCTATTGAAATAGAATGCCTGTGAATAAAGACATTTTGTTTTAGTAATCTCCAAATTTAAAGGGACACAAAAAGCAGTGGGCCAAAAAAAAAGAGCCAATCTGAATCAGGTAAAATAATGTGTAAGTGTGCACTGGCCTTTACAGCGAATAAAATGTTGCGCTGAATAAGCTTTTATTAGGCTTCACAAATAATCAAATCTAAAAACCTACACAAGATTTCTTTTTTTTTTTTGTTCAACCATTTTATTATAATTTATTTATATATAATATATATAATTTACAACAAACAAAAAAAAAAACATAAACAGACATTAAAACAAAGATGAAACTTTATACAGTAATATAATATGTGTATCTGCAGCAGTGTACAGACATCACTTGCCTCCAAAGGGAGGAGAGTGCCACACAGCCGAGCTGGTCCGTTTGAAATAACGAGGCTTGCTCTTGTAAAAGATATTTTCCAGTTTTGGTGGCGCAATTGTTCCAAAGAGAGAGTCTAGATCAGGAGGGTTGAAGTACTGCTTCATCATGTTGTGCTGCAGATTGAGAGCTGGAGGGGAACAAATTAAAGACAATGTTGTGATTTAAGACGACGCATGAGACTGACGGCACACTGTGCAAACCCAAAATAAGTCTGGTAAAAAGTATTAGTGGAATTAACTCAATTTGGAACAAGTCACAATATTACAATTGACTGACCTCAGCAGGCCTGCGGGGCCTAGCTATGGGTGTTAAACTATGATTGGACAACAGAGGACTTGGTCAATTTCAGCTTCGTGCATTACAAAAAATATTACTAAAGTGAATTATAAACAACGCTACAGAAGGCGAGGTAAATAGGTTGATCATCATAATAAATGACCGTGATATTAAATCATCTCTGCCCAGGATGGAACGGGCTTCCTTGGGGCAGACTCGTCATCAGTGGAGTCGTCACTGTTTTGGTCCATCCCGTAATCGTCCCCAAATTTGGGCAACGGTTTGTTGCCGGCCTTTGGAGTGATGGAGTACGATTGTGGCGATCGCTGCAGAGGATAAAACACACGTTTCCATAGTGTTCAAAGACAGGAACAGATTCAAAACATCCGCCAAGAACGCATTATTTAAACTTACCACAAAATCCACTGTCTTATTGAGGTCAGCACCTTTTCCTACAGGCGGGCCCATTACAGAGTGCTGCAAGAATTCGGAAAAGTGGTAAATATGCCCTTCACTGTTGCCTACAGGTTTCTTGCTGATTTTAGAATATTAAACGCTATGAAGCAGTTATTCAATGAGTGGGATCAAGTCCAAATGTAGCCAGTGTAGATTCTTACCTCGATATCCACAGTCACATTCAGGCAAGAAGCCGCCTACAGAGGGGACAATCAAGAGGTACATGTGACTCCACTGGGGATAGAATCGATTCAAGTCTTTGTGTCAACGTTTGCAGGTGTACCTAAAGTAAATGTCCCCCTGTTGGTTTACCTTTTCAGAAGCGGCCTTTTGAGCAGCAGCTTCTTGCTCTTCTGCAGCTTTCTCTTCTGCAGCTAATCGCCGCTCCTCCTAGTGGAACAGAAAGCTTTCAATTAAGCCAAAACTAGTGGTGTCACGGATCAGTTTGGGAGCATTTTGGCTTCCCTGTAAATTATAATGACGGGGTATGGGTGGTAGACAAAACCATTACGGTACATAGGCATTGTTTACAAAGAAAGCCATACGAACACGGCAATACATCGAGCATGGCCACACATTTGAAGCGCCACCATCCTGGTCTATCAGCGACGGCGGGAAAGCCGCAGCAACAAGGTATCCTCGCAGCATTTAAGAAACAGTTTGTGGCAGAGTCAGACCGGGCTAAAGCCATTACAGCATCAAGTGGGGTCTTTATTGCTGCGGACATGAGGCCATACTCAGTGGTAGAAAACAAAGGATTTCAGAATATGCTTAAAGTGCTTGAGCCACGTTACGAAGTCCCCTCACGCAACCACTTCAGTGGGAAGATCGTTCCAGGCCTATATGAAGACGAAAAGATCAAGACGAGTTATCCAAGGCATCCTTTGTTGCCATCACCAAAGACGGGTGGACCTCCAGGGCAACGGAGAGCTACGTGACTGACCGCTCACTTCATCACGGCGGAGTGGGAGATTCATAGTCCGGTGCTGCTGTGAGAGTCACACAGCCACAAACCTGGCACAAGTGCTGACAGAAGCAGTAGCAGAGTGGAAGCTATATTCCAAAAGCAATATTCCAGTCACCACAGATAATGCCAGGAACCAAACAAATGCAGTCATAGAAGCTGGACTGGGACCACAGATACCTTGTTTTGCACATGTGATCAATTTAGCATCACAAAGGGGAATCTCAGTGAACCAGATGGACCGCCTCCTTGGGAGAATCAGGAAAGTAGTTTCATTTTTCCACCGAAGCACAACAGCCACTCATGTGCTTCAGACCAAGCAAGAAATGCTACAGCTACCGTCCCACAAGCTCATACATGATGTCCCAACAAGATGGAACTACACTTATGACATGCTGGAGCGTTATCTTGAGCAGCAGGCAGCTATTTACTCTGCACTGACAGACAAGACGCTGAAGAAAAATATCAGAAACATCGTCACCTTGTCCGATGCTGACGTGAAAATTGCAGAGGATGTCCTCCAGGTGCTCAAACCCCTCAAAACCATTACAACCCTATTGAGCACTGAAACTACACCATCTGTGTCCATGATCCTACCTCTGAAATCCATGGCCCCAAGTGAGGATGACTGCACAGTCACTAGAGATGTGAAGGCTGCCATTAGAGGGGACCTGAACCCCAGATACATGGCCCCCCCTAATCTACAAGACTACCTTCATAGATCTACTGCACTAGATCCAAGGTTTAAGTCCCTGTCTCACCTAGACCCTGCCCTATGCTTGAGAACATACAATGATCTCTCCACTGAGATTATGGCCACTGAAGAGGTAACAAAAAAATGAATGAGAGCGATTTATTTCATTGTAGTCATCCCAATTATAGTTTCATGAAACATGAGATAATTAGTTTTACAGATCAAGTAAGTGCAGGGTCAAGCCACAGAGCACGCATTGACAGGACCAGACTCAGAGGCATCTCCTCCACAGAAGAAGTCAGCCATAGAGGAGCTTTTTGGAGAGACCTTTGCGAGCAAGGATGATGACCGCCACACCTTTGCCAACACGATCACAGAGGAAGTGGCACTCTACAAGGCAGCAACTGGCATTCCAGTGGGGGGTGATCTGCTGGCATGGCGGAAAAGCAATCAGTGTAAATACCCTCACACTGCCATGATGGCAAGACGCGACCTCGCTGTACCTGGCACTTCAGTGCCTAGTGAGAGGGTGTTCTCCACAGCAGGGGGCATAGTGACTGCAAAAAGCTCTACCCTCTCCCCAGAGAATGTAGACAGTCTCATCTTTTTGAAGAAAAATTTAACATTGTAGATCATTTCATAGGAACGGTAGACATTCCACGTTTATTGCAGTGTATTTGAATGGAAGGAAGTAAATATAGACAAATTGTTGCCTCGCAGTTCAGTTCAGTTAACAGTGTAAGCCAGCGCCGGTCTGCTCTGCTTTCTTTTTCACGCTGTAGACATTTGCAGTTTTTTTTCTTTCAGTATTGACTAAAAGAAGAGGGTATCAAGTCAACATAATTCATGTTTCACTTAAACAGAGTTGAGTTTTATTTATTTCATTTTGGATACCATCAATATTTTTGTTTTTATGAGAGGCTATAGCCCAAAGTTTTTTGCTTTCAGTGTTCTTGTACTTATCTACTTAATAAATGGAAAGCAAAGTTACATTTGACTCCTCCCCTTTTCTTTGCTGATCCGAAAAATTATCTGAACTCCTGAACCGTGATCCGAACCGAACGTGATCCGTGACACCCCTAGCCAAAACATTCGGCAAATTTCAAACAGTTTTTAATTTCATTATGGGGTTTTCCAGGAATTAGATGTATTTTGACAATTAGCCTGCCGATGGCCAGATGTTTCAGCTGACATTTAACATACGCTATCTATTAAGAAAGGGCACCACTACTGCATTCTGTGCCCTTCTTTAATGCTGACAGCACTGTGGAGATAGGCTAGAAATATCATGAAGAACATTTCGATAAGAGGTAAAAGGTATTGAGGAATCTTTCCAGATGTGAAGTTACCCTGACCAGAGACATATACATTTCTACACTTTCTTGCTTTTAAAGCTCTTTTCTACCATCAGATTATGTTGCTCTTTGGCAGTCAGTAGAACATCTGTTTTATTGGACAGTTCTCAGAAGTCAGTGTTTTCCATTTTGTTTGCAGGTGTACCTAAAGTAAAGTAAATGTCCCCCTGTTGGTTTACCTTTGCAGAAGCGGCCTTTTGAGCAGCAGCTTCTCGCTCTTTGGCAGCTTTCTCTTCTGCAGCTAATCTCCGCTCCTCCTCCTAGTGGAACAGAAGTCAGTGTTTTCCATTTTTTTTGGGCTGCTAAATCAAACACCGTTTGACACGCGTTTAAGACATTCAATTTCTCACCAGTCTTTTCAAACGTGCCTTTCTTTTCTCCTCCAGTTCTCGCCTCTCTTTCTCTTTCGCTGCTCTCTCCACTTCCTGCTGCAGAGCAAGAGCTTTTTCTTTTTCCACTCGCTCCCTGAAAAACAGACATTAAGTCAGGAACTGTTTTATTGCTTTCACCAATGCAGCTTTCAGTTTAATCCACCTTTACCGTGTTGAAAAGCTAATCAGATTACTTGGTGTATAAAGCAGCTGGTATGGTACTATTGATAGGAGTATTGAAGGCCACCAATAACCTTTCAGCAGCAGCTAGGCGCTCTCTCTCCAGCTCCAGCGCTCGGCGAGCTTCAGCCAGCTTACGAGCTCGCTGGTCCTCCTCCTCGGCCTTCTTAGCCAGTAACTCCTGCTGCCGCTTCTCTTCCTCCTGGAGTTAAAACAAAACGCGTACAACATTTAAAAAAAAGGCTGATTGCAAACCGAAGATTATGTTACTTTATAAAAAAGAAAAAAAAGAAGAAAAAAAACTTCCCGCTACATGACAAGATGAAAAGTTGTACTTTGGACACAAACTGAACATTTTGTTGCAACGTCTCGAAAAATGCACCTAAACGGTCACAATGCGACAGCCTGCTATGCGCCATGTAGTTCTCAGCTAAATTCTTTGCAGTCACACAGACTTGATATACGGCACCAAACTAAGCCCAACACAAATGACAGGAATGAATAAGACGGCGCCGTCTCACCGCTTGCTGAATCTTCTTCCTTTTAGAGTCTTCCTCCAACTTCCTCTTCTGCTCCAGGTCGTCTTGACGTTTAATGGCCTCCTTCTTTTTGGCCTTGTCGTCTGCCAGACGCTGCACCAAGAGACCCAACACCAAATGTTAGATATGGGGTTCAATCTTTTTTGGAGGTGAACAAATAGAGTGAAGTTGCCAAATACCTTATCATTCTTCTCATCAATCTGAGCCATCTTTTGCTCAATCTTCTTTTTCTTCTCCACCTCCTGCTGCTCTTCTTTTACTTTGGCCTCAAACACTCTTCTCAGCCTCTCATCTCTCTTCCTGGACCACAAAAATTAAAAGTCGAAGCACAAGAACAAACTACGGTTCAGTCAGAGGGAGTAAAGATGTGGAGCGTTAACCTTTTGAGATTGTCTCGTTTCCTTTTCTTCTCCTCATCCATTTTCTTCATCCTTTCTTCCTCCAGCTCCTGCTTCTTCTTAAGTGCTTCCAGTTTGTAACGCTCCTTCCTCTGAGAAAAGAGAAGACAAGGTTTAAGGAAATGTGTGTTGTCAGAAATCAACTAATTCTAACACATTGTTAATAGGCAGCAAATGTCAAAGGAATACAAGGAGCAGGTGGAGCGCATGCATGTGGAAAAAGATCACCATACCAGTGAAGCAAAAATCCACCGTGACAGACTGATTTATTTCCACCGACTTAAAGAAGTTTGTGCTCACACTGCTGGACTGTGACCATTAGTCTCTGTGCAGACAATTCAACAGAGCAAGTGTAGAGAAAGACCGCGCTGGAAGTTGCCGTTAAAATAAGAAGCGCTCTTTAAAGACGGCTGTTAACGGATGAGTGATACGCAAGAAGACAGATCTTGTGTCTATTTTTAAACAAGCTATATCACAAAGCAATAGTTTGCTACCATCATGTCTCCGGTTTCTATTTATTTAAATTGTTTATTTGACACAAAGCAGAGAAACAGAGTCAGACACTCTGTACACTACGACAAGTGTAGCTGGATGTCATGTGATCACGAGAACAAATCATTTGTACAACAAGACCCAAACCCCAAAAAGTGGACAAAGACATTAATTCCAGTGTGATCTTCTCACCCAATAAATCACAATCCGCTGACACGAGTTTTAAGAACAAATAGTGTCACGGCGTCTGGTTCAGATGGATTTTTACTTCGGATTAAATACATTTTACAAAGTCAAACGGTGAAGCTACCAAAGCTGTTTTATAGGATTGTTGGTTCAAAAGTTCAGAGACACCATCGACTAACTAACACATGCCGTTTGGGTTGTTGAAAGCGGCTCATCTAAGGTGCATGTTACATGAGGAGACATTGAATCAAGGTCCACTATGGGATGTTAGACACCACAGAATGCCCACAAACAGTCAGTACTTCCACACTACACTTACCACTATACCAACGCTCAACTGAGGAGCGAAAACACATCCAAACAAAAGAGGATGTCAGCCACAATATTTCAAAAACAATTGCAATTCAATTTGTAACACGTTTTCCTAGTTTATTTGTCCAACAAGATTTGGGCTTCAGGAGACACAACTGAGATTGTAATTCAGTTCCCAAGGAGAGTTATGCACGTATAAAACAATGTGTTTTCAATTCACTGCAATACAACACGCGTGTTTAGCTAATGCGTTTACAGTAAGAGATGTGTCCGGTATCGCCGCAAATCCAAACACATTTTAATTACGACTGCAGTCAAAGATAATCTTAATCGACTGAAATTCTACCTACACCTCAACCAATCGATTGGGATCTGCATGTTAAAAAAAAAAGCTATTCGAAATATTGATACCCCCACAACGCCGTCCCGCAGAGCACCCACCCTCCGGTTGCCCCTCTGGTAAACACCGTTAGCTACGAGCTCAGGCATCGCAGTCCTGAGAATCATTGAGAGGCAGTCAAAATGCCCCCACTCTTGTATCCTGCGCCTTTAAAGTAAAACTAGTGATTGTTCGACCAAACAGAATTTGGTTGGACAAGATCATATCAGCCAAACAACGAGACGGTGTCGGCTCTAGTTTTAATGGATCGTATCGGCGATAATAAAGCAGATCAAAATCTGATGCTTTCTTCACTGAACTAGTGTGTTTTGTCCAGCTCAGCCTGCTACCAGTGTATGACAGAGTTGAGGTGTACAGCTTACCTTGGGGTCAATCCTCAGAGGAGCGACTTGTCTAATGAAGGACTTCATGACAGCAGTCTGGCCGAGGGAAGTTGGAGTCATCATCAGCATCTGATTCCTCTGCACAGTGTGGCGAAAAGACTTCATGTTGGGTCTTATTGCCTATGTGTTCATAAGAAAAGAGAACAAGTTCCAACATTTGAGCCACTTATTATTTTAACACTTGGCAAAACCTCTTTTTTTCTTCCATCTTACACTTTTCTTGGGACGAGAGGGCCTCTTTGTGGGACTTTCCACGACAGTATCTGGTGCTTTGCGTTTGGTACTCTGGCGTGACCTTCTCACAGACACACAAGAATTGATTTAACAACAGGTTGACCAGTGCAGTTATTAAGTGCAACACACACACAGCACTCACATGCGACCTGACTGGGAAGTCAGCTGCTTCTCAATAACTGAAACACAAACAAACATGTATTTAGCACACACAAGTACCATTACATATCAATTCACGTTTATGTTCAACAACAAATCAAACAAAATCGAATTCATCAAAAATATATATATGAAATGCTCAGTTTCCACACCTGTTCTCTTGTTGAGAGTGTTGACTGTTGACGGGGGGGCCAGTGTGGCAGAGTTTGCAGCCACAGATCGAGTGATGCGTCCAACAGATGGACGGAAGCTCTGGTTAATCTGGAGCTACATTTGTTTCACAAAAAAAATAAAAGCAAAACAAAGACATTAGTTGAATAACAAATACAAATTAAATGAGTTTCACACTTAAACAGACAAAGACATGTATTCATACCTCCGGCATTTCCGTCCATTCTTCAGCTGCAGCATTATCCTCAGAGTCTGCACTTACATCTACCGGTAACAAGCTACAGCAGTGAAGACATTTAAAAACATATAAAGAACATTCAATTCATGTACAGTCACGTGTGACTGAGTAATTAACCAGTCACCGTTACCAATAGTTTAAATTATAGATTCAAACACATGATTTTTTTTACCATTAAGACAATATAATCACCTATACACACAGACAAATGTCAGTCATTACTCACACTGCTCTGTCCTCTGCAGAGTCCACACAAGAGTCATCTGCAACCACAAACATGATATCCAGATTAACAACAGAGTGTGATGTCTAATGGTTGGTATTTTGTTATTATAAACCAAATACGGGTCATTTCTCACCATCAACATTGCTGCTACATGTGGAGTTGCCCATGCGAGCCACCTTCCTCTTAAGCATGGAGCGGCGCGAGGCACGGCGCACAGACTCCTGAGTCATACTGTGCCGTAGACCGGCCAGCGAGTGACGCAGCTTGCGGGAGCATCGCACGGAGCTTCTCCGCGAGCTTCGCGCTGCGCCAGCGATTGCAATTTTAGCAGCTGTGCGGCCGGGAGAAGGCAGCGGATCTTTAGCACACTCGGCAGCCAATTGGTCCGAGGAAGCGATTCTGACGACGATCCCGGGCGAGGGTATCGTGGGTGGGGACGGGGCGAGGTCCAGCTCGTCTTCTGCATCGTTCACCTTGTTATTTTTGGCCATCTCTTCCTCCTGTGGCTTCTTGTTCTGCTCCTCCACGGTCTTCAGACTTCCACATGACTGGCTCGCATCCTCTGCCGCCTCAGACACCGTTTGTTTGTTTTTACGGGTGGTGCGTTTGGGCCGTGCAGTAGAGCCGGCGTCAGAGGTGGACGCGTCGGGAACGGTCTCTTCCTCAGCGATGAAGTTCAGTGATTTGACAGAGGGGCCACGGAGGTTACTACGCCTTCCCTTTGAAGATCTGGACAGGAAGAGTCAGAAGCACACTTTAAAACCCCGTCACAATTAAAATGTGAAACTTTTACTTACTAATGAAAGCAACAAACCTTCGTCTGGCTTGATGTTCTTCTTGATGCCCCGTGGACATACGCTTCCTGCGCCTTTTCTGTGATGGTGTTTTTGGCATCAATTCTGGCTCAGCAACGAAATCTCTGAAATATAAAGAAACAGCTTCACTTGTAAAACCGTAAAGATAATTTTAGAGACAAAACTGATTTCTAAAGATCGAATCTTGTGGAAACAAATAATAGAGCAAACATGTTTTATATTCCTTCAAACCTACCCTGAAAACATGCGGTTGGCCTCTTGTTGGATCTCCACAAGCCACACCATGTGGTCAGTCTCGATCTCACTGGTGAACTCTTTTAATTTGCCATCTAATTGTTGCTTGAGGGACTGGACAGATGACCGGACGGTGTTCATGTTGACGGCTTGAGGGAAAGATTGCACTGTTAAACCAGGAGAAGCTGGATCAGACTTGAGATGGAAGTAAACAATGATTATTTGAAGCGTCGCCATAAAGACTCAACTAGCTGTCCATGTTTTAACAGTCTTTATTTTCCTTTTAGCATAACCATATCAGATACATTTTTCACTCGTCTGTGTAAAAGCAGCTAAATGGTGCACATGCGCAGTGTCTTCTATTCTCGCGGTCGAGTTGGGTTGCACAAAGTAGCTATTCAACAACAATGTGGTCCACAAAGGAAAACGCTTACAGTTTTGTTATTAAAATGAGCTGCGTGGTCAAATTAGCCCAACACAACCGTTAGCTTAGCTAACATGAAACACGAACAACGAACATGCAACACCAAAACGTGCTAACCTAACTTTTTTTACTGTGGTAACCACTAACGTACTGGAAGAGTTACGTTATTCAAACTTAGTTGGTAACAATGTTATAGTTCATAACTGCTTTGCAATGTTTTAAACGGCTCGTGCTACGATGTTAGTCAGCTAACGTTAATTTAGCTAACACTAGTCTTGGACGTCAAAATAAATGGCGTTACCTTCGATGTCTGAATCTCTGAAAGGGGAATCCGATGATCGTTGCTCCGCTTGTTTTAACAGCTAAATCGATCGCATACTGAGGTGGAGGTAAATGTGCTAAAATAACGGCGTTATTATGTGTAAACTCTAAACAACCTGAACCTAACCGCAGTCCTCTGACACTGACCCGCTGAAACCGTTTCAAACTTTATCAGCCAATCACAAGGCGTAGCTCAGTGACGTTAGAGAGGGGTTGTTCGATTTGTTGTTTAGGATTATCCGCAAGGGCGGGCCCTGCGGATCGGAACAATAGAGAGCAATGGCTCGAGGCAGGTAAACCGCCAACATGTGAAGACAGATCGAGCGAACCCAATGAAAAGTTTAGGGCGGAGTTACAGCGTTGATCAGATTTAAATCAACCAACCGATATTTGGCAGGATTTGCGCCGCCCCGTCTGTGATACTCAAACACATGTTTGACAGCTTTATCTCCCGTTCTTTAGTCATTTCAGTTTGAGGGACACAAACAGTTTTTATGTAAGAAAAATTAGCGTTTTTTTCTGTTCTTTGTCACACCCTCTCCTGCACACTGTAGGACTGCTAAACAAAGACACCGGATATCAGAATCAAACATGATATTTTAAGTCAAACAACAAAGGTTTTTTTAGATCCAGCTCACCAAGGTGAACATTCTCAAGAGATGGAAAGCAAAAGGGACAATTAAGCTTTGCACAAAATGTAGTTTTATTTGAATATAACTCATTTACAATACAACATTGGTTTTATAACACCGATGGCATATCATGAAAATAACACTAAAAATTTCATACATTTTGTCCATGATTACTAATGCTCGAGTGAATGGAAACATACAACTTAACGGCAGGTTAGATATGAAATAACTTGCTCAACATATTTTTAATTGCTGGTAAATGATGAGGAGGGTCATGGCCATTGTTTCAGAGAGGCCAACAGGAATACGCCGAGACCAGTTTACAAACACACCCGGGCCCTCGAGGAAAAGTAACCGGCTTCCCTGAAAATATAGATGTATATTAGTAAATCAATGATAATCTGTTACTGCATCAGTGCCATTTAAAAAATATGAGATCTGAAATCAAGGAGCAAAGTGAAGATAACACAGTACTAAATAAAATCACATGAGACTTGATGCAACATATTAATTAACAGAAAAATACATGCACATGAATTCAAACAAATAGGCTTGTAGAGGATTTGTTTGGTCATTTTCGGTCTTCCCTCTGTTGAAATATATCATGTATTATGGATTGGGGTGGAGTTTACACTGGAGTGTATTAATCAATAGCATCTTGGCAAATTATTGAGAAACGGAATTCCTCTGAGTATGAATTGGTTTTGCAAACCAGAAGCGTCCTATCATCCTCCAGTGTGCAACATCTGCCACCACAGTCTCCAGATTCACTCCAACATACAGTCGACTGAAATCACATTGTCTTATTCTGACAAATGGTATGTCACTTTCGATTACTGACCAACTCTGGAGCCACTATTTTTGTAAGCATTATGGGAGGTATGATACCAAAGAGGGAGTGTGAGCTCTCGCAGGTATTTTCTCCCTGGATCAGAGGGATGGTGCCATTTCTGGAGTTGTAAAATATGTCATGCATGCAGTTTAAGACTGAATTTTCCTCATTATTGCACTCTTTCTTACTTTGTAACTCAAATACTGTGCCATACCTATTAACTAATGTACTACTGTTGTTATCATTATTTTGTATTGTATCATTTTCATATTCACCATTTGTCTGTAGTTTGGAAGACTAAGTGTGTTTTTTAATATGCAGCACATTTAAGGATGAATATCCTTGTACTAAAAACTAAAATCTATTTTTGCTTGTGTGTGTGTGTGTATCACCTGGCGTTAGAGGGATTGTAGTTCCTGATGCCTTCAGGACAACCTGCAGATCACAGGACTTAATGTTGCCAGCACTGTTGGCCTGTTCCCTCAGTATGATACAAACTTCATCTTTCCTCAGCAGCCAGTCCATCTGACTGCCCAGGTAGTTCACACCACGGACGCAGAGCTCAGAAATGTCATTGGGAAGAAGTGGGGAAAAGGCCAAGCATTCCTTCTGAACTCTAGAAGAAAAACACAGCATGTCACTCTCTGTATCGCTGCCTACATGCTGTGTACATATTGAGGTGTTTTTCATTGTGAACTGACCTAAAGCCAGTATAACCAAACAGCACGGCTTGCAGGAATCCCCCCATCCCTGTGAGAAAGTTGACTGCACCAGAGCCATCTGCTGATTCACTCCATACCTGTGAGGGGAGACAATCACACATTCACAGGATATCCAGTAAACAGGCATTTACTAGCATTATGTGGCTGTGTGAGTCAGAAGGACACCTGGAACGGCCCCTGGATGTTTTTGTAGCACTTCTCAAGTAAACGTTGAGCTCTCTCAGCCTCGCCCAGTTCCAGCCAGCCGATTGCAAACATACCCTTACAATGGAAAGCAAAAGCATTGGTATAAACATACACTTATTAAGAAAGAAGTATCAGCAACAACAGGCTTTTAAATCCAATACAAGGAGACACTGTAAAACATATAATTATGTGCACTACAGGCAACTAATACAACTAAAAAACCAAACCAATTTACATGACAGCTGTTGATACTAGGTCATTTGCATTTGCGTAATTTGGTTTTACAAAATCTGTGATGAGCTATTAAAATAGTTGTTACAGATTAAAACACCAACAGTCTAAAGTAGACAAAAATGAACTCCACCTCTAGCAGTTATATTTGGTAATAATCAAATCCAATCCAATAAAATGCTGACGGATATGTACTTTGAGTACATTTTGCAGTAAATACTTGTACTTTAAAGCTGCATTTGTGTGTTTTTTTGGATAAACACTGACATCATCACCTTATGAAGTTGATGTGACTAACGTGTTAGCAAACAGTTGCCTTTGTTCACATTCAGCATTTACAGAGCAACATTAGCATATTCACACTCTTTTATCTCCACCTTCACAAATATGGCCTAATTTGAGCTTTAAGTAAGATTATGAATGCAAGACCTTCAATTGTGTATTTTTTACATTGTGGTTTGGCTACTCTTATATATACTTTAGTAAAGGATCTGAACACTTCTTTAAGTGCATTTGGCAATAAATCTCTGATACAGTCACATGCAACATGCTGTGTCTTACCCACGTCATGGCCGGACCATTAGGGTCTGTTACTGGTTCATACGCTTCCAGGTCATTTCTCCTGATCTCTGGGGACATCAGCAGTCCAAGAGGATAGCCCAACATCACCGTGTCTGCCTGTTTCACTGGATGACCTGTGAGAAGTACAAATTATATTCCCACATCGTGGACATGATTATCTTATGAAGGTCAGTGTCCAAAAGAAACAAAAAGTAACCTTTGACGTAGCCATCGAACTCAGGATGGTACTGGGATTCCTCGTCAAAAGGTATTTTGAGGTGTTCGGCCACTTCCTGCCATTCTTTCGGTGCCGGATGTTGTAGGAGGTCGGCCAAATCTACAGCGAACTGGAGACTGATGAATGAGAAACGTTCTGTGTTATTGGTAATCACCAGTTAATATCCACTGCAGGAAAATATTCAAATACCAGTACCTGAATTTGGCCACCGCGTTTGTGTACACAGAGTTGTTGACATCGTAGTAATACTCATCAGGTGGCATGACACCTGAACGGGAAAAAAGGGAAATGCTTCATGCTATTTTAGTTCTACTTTGTTACGTTTTGTGTGATTTGTGTTTTTCCGTGGAAGATGAGAGAGGTCAGATGTCTTTAATTTAACTTCTATTGACTCATTTGCCTGTTAATCATGTAAAGCTGAATGTATTCTGTATAATAATCCTTCTAATCATGTTCTTTTTACCTAAGAGGTGATACTTCTGGTCCTCGAGGTTCCATGATGCTCTAGAAACCCAGTAATCTGCCACACCGTAGATCACCTCTCTGCCCTGGCCCTCTGTGAACATGGACAGATCCTGCAACAAAGAGCTGAGTTGATATCCTCACACAGGCCCGGGTGAGACACTATGATGAGTGGGGATAAAAGAGTATACCTCAGTGAGGTAGAGATAGTGTTGGAAGGCCAGGGTGACATCTCCATTTATGTGAATCTCTTGTTGTCCATAAATGTCCTCTGGACACACCTCCCTCCCTGACACAGCACTCTCCCATGGGAACTTCAGTCCCTGTATTGGTAACATCTTTTCTTTAGAAGACTCAGTCGCAGTTTCATGGTTATTGTTAAAATGTAGAACAAGAGCACGCAGAAAAAGAGTAACAGTATCAGCCCTAAATTATACACAACACTGTTACCACCAGTCTGTTTCCATCCCTCAGCAACTTAACTGACACGAATATGATATCAAACAACAACGCTCTCGTTTACTCTTATCTGCAGATACTCTATTTGTTACAGCTATTAAAGACGCTTGAGGCTAAAGTGTTGCTAGTACAACATTCTAGGTAAAGTTAACTGTAAATGTTGAATTACTGTTGATGTAATGTAGCTCGTTTTGATCTTTTGTAGACTTTATTTTTTAGTTTTACAAGCATAATTATTTTTGTTGTATTTCCAATGGGGACTTAAAGGAAAAGTTTAACATTTGGGTAAAATACACTTTTTTTTGCCGAGATTTAGATCAGAAGATCGATACAACTCTCGTGTGTGTATGCTCATTTAAAGAATAGAGCTAGATGTTCAGCCTAGAATAAAGACCTGAAGCTAGTCTGGCTCTGTTCAAAGGTAACAAAATGCATGCATATACCTATAAAGCTTACTGATTCACATGTTGCATCTTGCCAGGTTAGCTCTTTCCCGCCTTGCTGCTCGTCTTTCGCTAAATGAAGCTGCTAAGCTAAGCTAACCTGTTCCTGGTTCTGCTTCTGGACTAAATTCATTGTTACAACACACATGCTCTAACTTTTGTGGATTGCATCGCATCCTTTTCTGATTTGTTACTACCATTGAGTTTCTCATGTGTTGTCCTAAAGTTTTCAGTTTCACATCTGCTCCCAGTAAAAAAAAAGCTACAAAGACCAAATGTTCTCTTCAACTTTGTTAGGAATGTGTTTAGCTCACTGCATAGCTGTGCACTCATAGTCAGTGAGGGAAGAAGAGCTGTGATGGTGATGGAGTATCCCACTGATGATCATACCTTGAAGCCCTGCTTTTGGGCATTGTCTTTTGCCCCATCCATAGTCCCCACCCGGTACTCCAGCACAGATCGGGCTAGCTTTGGATAGAAGAGGGCTATGGCAGGATACATCCAAATGTCCTGTCACAGGAAGGTGGGATCATTGTGTGATACATCATACAACCCAAACCAACAACATCCAAACAACATAGCTAGCCATCAACGGACACCATGCCTTACCTGGTCCCAGAAAATGTGTCCCCAGTAGTCCTGACCATCCCCACCATTAGACAGTCCGCCTGGACTGACTCCACCAAAGGAGCTGGAGGTGTCATGTATGGAGGGGAAGGTGCTAAGGAGGTAAAACATGCAGCCTATCAGAGCCTTGCAGAGGCCCTCTGACCCTGCCACCTCCACCTTGCTCTGCAGCCACAGTTCTTTCCAGGCCTTCTCGTGAGACGGACGCAGGTCACCAGAGGCTATCAGATTCAGGCCCTCGTCATAATTGGCCTCAGCTGTGTCTAAACTGTTGGCCACAACCAGGATGAAGGCCCAGCGAGCCTGGCTCTGTCCTGGAAGCAGTGTCAGGGTGGGGGGTTTGGGGGTCCAGATAAGGTGCACTGACGGACAGGAACCTCCTGGGAACTCAGCAGTGGTCACCTTTCCTTGGACGTGACTGAGGGAGAGTGGGATGTAGACTGTGTGAGGCATCATATTCATACTGCAGTTCAAAATGCGCATTTTACAGATGTTTTTGTGAAGCGTACCTTCCTCCTTTGTAATCAGGACAAGACTCGAAAACAATGTCTTTGCTTTGAGGTGTGAATGAGCTGACCAGATTCACAGTGATTGTCTCCTCTGAGGTCACCTGACGCACCATCAGAATCTCCATCACCATCAGGTTAGGGTAGTATCGGTGTGAATACAGAGACTGTGAGACCGTTACACTTGCTGAGCTCAGGCTGTGGGTGAAAATACCTGAAAATACCATTAGTCGTCATAATTCTTCACAACACAGATTCCTGCAATCAGACGGTCAAATACTGCAGAGACTACCTGTGCGGGTGTCCAGGCTGCAGGTGTGCTGGGCTGGTGCGTCCATCTCAACCTTCACAGCAAGAGGACAGGGGACATCCGCACGGTGACAACGTCCACCCTCCCCGTTATACACCCCCCCCATGTGCATGGTATTGTTGTACACCCTCCATCCCAGCAGCCCATTGGCTAGTGGAGGGAGGAAGCGGCGGTCAGTGGGTAGAGCGTCAGTGGTGAAGATGTAAGGGTCTTCATCATAGGACATGGTGGTGTTCAGTTGGAAATCTGGTTTCCCCAATGCAGTCAGGGTTCGTTGAGAGGGTCCCAGCTCTTCAACAGTGAATAATTATTTCACATAATACAAGTTAGCGTGGTCTGACAACATCTATATTTTGAAATCAGTTCTCAATGGGAATAACACACTGCCTCATTGAGATTATTATGGTTATGTGCTGTATTTATGCAAGCTTACGAAACTAAAATATCTCAGTTTGCATGGGTATGAGGCACGAGATCACTGCTGGAAACGTTTACTGTGGAACCAAACACACACTCTTCACAGGTTCCTGCCTGCACAGGCTATTTGTGGAATGTGTACTTTGACACTTTTGTGTCACAAGACATGTGCCATCCAAAGACATCATGAAGCAATGATGTGAACAGAAAGTTTAAAAAGGAGCCACTCATCCAACAAAACAAAAACAGACTCAAATTCCTCAGTAATTAAGCATTGAAGTAGTAATTACATTGAAGGCAAATAAATAAACATACAATGTCAGAGCTTAAGCTAAACCACTCCTGAAAGTTAATCAAAGGTGTTGCATTCAACAGCCTGCATAAATAATACCCAGCATACATCCTTTCAACATACATTAAACGGGAAGAAACATCTGTTTCTGCAACAAAGAGGAATGCTGAAAAAGCTAATTGAAGATAAAACCTGCAGAAGGTCCCAAAGCGCTCGTCCTTAACTATTTAACCAACAAAAAACAAAGAGCTCATGTGTTGTAGTTCCTTTTGGAGTCCATGTGAAAGCAAAGGACTCAAATGTTGTTGATAAAGTGGGTTGAAGTTAGTAATGTCGTGCTGAGGACTGGAGGAGGCCATGCAGCCTTCTGTGCTGCAGAGAAAACCTGGACATGATTATGGGTCTGCTGGAAAACATGGCATGGATTTAATGTCGAGGATAAAGCAGAGTATGTGTAAACCCAGCAGTGCAGTTTTCACTGGATCAATATAGATCACCACTCGATTTTAACATGCTCATTAGATTTTCAGTGAATGTCAAGAACACAAGTATTTATGTTGTCAACTCCCAGCTTGAAGAAAAAGGTCTTAACGACATAAAGATACACTTTAGTTACAGTTGGTCAGTCTTGTTACAGGCTGTAACTACTGCCACATGTGCGCACATATTCACAATTAAAGCATCAGGACCACTTGGCTGAGACTGTGAAAATACTCTGAAGGTCACCGTTACAGTGTTTACATTTCCATCCCATCTCTTCTAAGAAGTATCACGTCACTCTCTCCAAACTAAATCATGCCATCTCCCCTCTGCTCACCAGTCGCTCTAAACTCCCTTCTTACCTTTTTGCTGTTCGCTCTTTTATTTTACATCTCACTCAACCAATTTACACGATCATTTGCCAACCAAGAAATGCAACATCCTCTGTTTGCAGATGTAATTTCTCTCTTTACCCTCATTTCTCTACTGTAAAGGCAAAAATTGTTCAGGAAATGATTATTGTTATTTGTAATGGGATAAAAGCCACGGTACAGCCTATTAAGAGACGTGGGCCCCTGGTAAACCTGCTAGAAGGCCGCGATTGAGGGTCTCTCTGATGAACACCACCCAGTATTCCTGTACCCAGTACTCACTTCCGGTCCCAGGTGGACGTTTGAGCGCTCTACCAATTTTACACATAAAAGCCAGTTTGTCAGTCAATTTGTGACAGAAAAGGATACAAAATATGAATGTGGTTTGAAAGATTAGTGCATCGAACAGACAAGAAAGGTTTAATAAAAGACTTGGTTGCATTGTGGGAATTGTAGGACCTGGCATTTGTAAGGCTTAGCACATACCGTTTCACCTTATGAGCCTTTCTCTTGATCCAACAAGATGTTCTGCCTCACTCGCAGCTCAGCTGTAGCATTTCACGAGTTTCACCACTTGGTTGCGCTGAGGAGCTGTTTGTGTAACATCTGGCAACATGCCGGGGGTCAGAGCCACAAACCCTGGGAAAAGAAGTGCTTTGTCCATATAAGGCTGCAATCCATCCGCTTCCCTTCCTCTGTCTTTCTCAGACCTGAGGGATATTTACAGAGAGAGCCTCGGCCAGCCTGCCCTTCCTTATTAGGAGCGCAGCTTGTTGTCAGTACTTGTACCCTGCAGGACAGTGGTCCATCGCTCTGCTCTCAGATGAGACAAACAGATGGATGACTGGTGTTAACTACACTTTAGTCCAAACGGACAAGAGCTCAAAACACAACGGGAGTCTCACAGATTTTTACCCAGACGTCTACTGAGCACTCATCCAGCATTTCTATCATGTCAGTGAAGCAAGTGATGAACTGTCCACCTGGGAGCATCAGTAGATGAATGGACCAGTCCAAACATACTGTAAATACATCTGTGTTGCCCTGTTTCCTCTGCTATGCTCACTGTGTTGCAGCTGTTCTGTTCCTCTTCTTTTTTTTTCTCCCCAGTGATGAACATCTGGCTACCAGAACAACTGTAGGCAGGGACGATACAATGTGGGTGAAGCGGGAAAATCTGACGACTCCATCGGTCACAACACATTAATAATACGATGGGAATTAAAGTGGGATTGAGTGTTGTGGAGGGAAACACTGTTCAGGATACATCCTTGTCAAAGAGTAAAGTAACATTGAATGTCTGTGAACAAAGCAGTAGAGGTGAATCTGACATTCACGTGTACACAATAACTAGGAAGTTGCTACAAACACACTTGTTTTTATTAGGGTGCAGACATCCATTCAATATATTAGAAAACCAACATGTGAAGAAAAGCTACATGGAATTTGACTTCAAAGGGGGTATTATTCAAGACGAATATTTATACACATAATATACATCACCACGCTCCACTGCAAGAGAGAAATTGACAATGAAAAACTATGAAAATAATATCTTTATCGATGGTAATATTTAAAACCATCCATAGCATAATAGGCTTTGAGCTGTGGGTAACTTCTCCCTCCACTCACAAGCAAGAGGGTGCTGCTCTGAAACAGGTCCGTCTGTCTGGAGGACGGGCGAAGCGTCGCACATCTTTTATTGCTTTGCAGAGAGTAAAGTGCTGTGGTCGACTGACCTGCTTCTGCGGCCATTTTTTATTTATTTTTTTTAAGAGCATGAAGTGTGTTTGTGGTCACAAAAATAACAATGTATGTGAGGAAGTGCATAGGTGGAGAGGTAGGTGGGTTCAAACACTGGCATGTGGAGACCAAACAACCCAACAGAGTTCTGTGGACTGTCCCCGTCATCAGGACGATGTTGAATGTAGAGACAGAGCCTGAAACGTGAAAGAACTACAACAAAACCTTTACTGCTTGACAACACCTTCGATTTGAACTGCGAGTATTCCCTTTGGCTGCACCTTGTGGCCGTTTATTTCCATCCATACAAAACATACACACATTCACTTCCTGCCACCCTTTAACCCCCTCTGTCACCAGGGTTACGCCCCTTTCCTTAAAGAGGCCCCGTGAATCCGGTCGTTCCCTACAATGTCATGTATTTTTCGCCATGACTCGGCGAGCTACGCACACAGTTACGAACACAAAGCTAAAAGCTAACACATCAGAAAGCACGAAGATTCAACACAGATTCCAGAGATATCTTCAGAATGTCTCTCCGTGAAACCATTACAGAGCTATCAGCCAACAAGCACCAGCACCATAAACCGCTTTATCAATAATAATCATAAATGCACCATACCGTGAGCTGATTTCGTGAAGAGAACAGATAAATTCCTGGTTATTTCTATTCAAATATGTGTTAGACGTATATCCTGTTTGTCATTGAACTGTTTCCTTGAAGAAAGGGGGGTCAATCTAGCTTAGGGGAGCTGGGGGTGGGGATTTTACTTTCGGCGTATTGGATTTTACGCTTTGCGAGGGACGGCGCGGTTTTGATTTTGACTGGCTAACGATTCTGTCAATCAATACAACGTTGTCCCAGCTCAATTCTATGGACTGATGCATCGAAGGAGGGTTCATTCACTGAAATCGACCAATGCTGAGGTAGGTCTCCACAGACACAGAGAAACTGCAGTCAGACGAGACAACTCCATAGATTACAGACACAAACGGGGCTCAGAGAGGATTATGGCTCTCAAAATGAAGCCACACTGCTGTATTTGGATAGATTGAACACTATTAGTGATAAAACAAGTGGAATATATAGTTATATAGGATATAAAATTACAATGGAACAGCTGGTTCCAAAATGACAATTTCGTGAACTCGCCTGACCTCTCTGCAAATTCTGACTTTGATAAAGTGAAGCAGGACAAAATTAGAGAGGTTTTAGTACAGAGAGACTGTTCATATACTGTGCTATGATTTGGAAGAGGTTTGAACTTTCAGCTGCATTATTCAAAAGACATAATCATGCTTTCATGCTTTTTTTTCAGGCGAACCTGAAACTTTTCAATTTGAGCTGTGTGCCATCTTCATTTACTCTTAACCAGTAACATATACAAAAAAACAAAACTGCAATCTTCAAAGGATAATCCCTGAGAATATTTCACATCCGATTTTCTGATCAATTTAAATTAGTATGTGCTTGTAATTGTACATTTTGGCTGACGTAAATTTGTATCACAACCTCTCGAAATATGATTTCGTCAGAGTACGATTTCATTGAAAGACGATCAATGTTGAAATATTGCCCCTAATGTGTGCTAGTTGTTTATTAATTACTGCATGGTCTAGTCCTTGGATTCATTTGTGATCTGTCCCCATACCTCACTGCTGAAACTACTGGAACCTCAAGGTATTGTCCTTTTTTGGTTTGAGAGAAAAAGGTTAATGTTAAACTTTAGCTGCACCATATTTACAGCACCCATCCCCTACACCTTTACTCCCGTGTATTTCACTTCTTGTTTTAACTGTATGCACTCCGTTGGGAGTGTGAATGCGGGTGTGCTCAGAGTGTCAGGTTGGCAAACCTTTTCATTTTTTACGTTTCCAGTTTTCGTAGTACCCTGATTGACCTGAAGATATTTTTTGCTGCCATGGAGTTTGTTAAAATGCTTATTCACAACCGTTGCCGTGATTGTATTCAGTGGTTTTCGGGTTTTCAGTAGTCCGAGCATGCTATTGATTGGAGGTAGAGAGAGCCATACTGAGACATACTTGCCATCTTCGAGGCTTAACAGAACATCATCTTGGTATGTGAGCCATGCTCTGGTCCTGTCTCACATTGCCAGCAGCTCAGAGTTGGACTCAACAGGTAACTATCAGTCTGAAATTGAGATAAATGGCCCGCAAATCTGGAGGTAGATCCAGAGATCATTAGTGCAGGGTTAAAAGAAGGTACCATCCCAAAACAACAAAATGCAACAACATCGAAAGATTTTGGAGTTTGTAAAATCAGCCGCTATATAATGGAATGTATTCTGTCTTCCAGACAGCGACTGTCTTAATCATAGTAACAAAATAGGAGTGGGAGGGACGTTAGCGTTCAAATCAACGTAGCTGGATGGTCAGACCGGCGGCCATTTGAATGTGTTCCTTTCATAGACTGAATAAGAAGTGGAGGCAGTCATCGGGATGCCACTCATTGGTTTGTGGACTACCGTTTTAAAGTGCAGTTGTTGCCAAGTTGTTTCTTTCTCAACAAAAGAACAGATGTCACCATATTTAGAATGTGGAGGAGTGACATAGAGACGCAGGCAGCGACCCTTTATGGTCTGTTTGACTCTAAATGGACCATAATGTACGAAGTGAACATCATGCTGTATTGAAGACTACTTTAAACTAGAGATTGAGACCATAAACTCATGTTTACAATGTTTACTGAGGTAATAAATCAAGAGAGAAGTAGAGTAATTTTCTCATCGACTTCTATACAATTCTTTTAGCAAACAGAGGAGTCGCCACCTGCTGGTCTGTAGAGAGAATGCACGTTTTAAGAAACTGCTGCATCAGCTTCACTCGCAGAACCGGTGATTGCCGCCTGGTCCGTTGCCATTCAGCCCGCTTTAGCAAGCTAACTTCTGTATAAACTCAACTGACTTACGGAAAATCACAGACTCACTTAGGTGAGGATTTGCAATAACGACTAAAATGAGCAGTGGAGTAGTAACATTAGCATCGAGAGTCAGAGTAAATAAGTAAAATTGAATAACTTAATACTTCCTGCGTAAGCTCTCTTCCCAGCAAGCTGCGACACTTTACGTCCCCTCTGATGTGGTTGTCGCCATAACAACAAACAACATCTGACCTTTTCTTTTGTAGTCAAATGACCTCGGAACAGTTCACAAGACAATGAATTGAAACAGGTTCCTCAAAAGACATTTGTATCATCGAGCTCTGTTTCATCACCGTCTGAAAGTTAAAAGGCTATAAAACTAACTTCATAACTTGATCTAGTTCAGCTGGGCTTCCAGGCTATCAAAGTCCTGTCTCTCTTCCTTCAGCTGACATCCACCCTGCATCGTTTGCTTTTGCACCTTCAACACTTTCGCAGCACACATGCCACACATCCATGCATTGGTTTCATGCTTTCATGGCTAACATTGCTGATTTCCACACCGTGTGGTGTGTAATGTAATACATTACAGACAGATGGCTGATCCAAATCTGCCTGCAGGAGTTCATAGCTCACATGCTCGACTTAAGTTTTAAACTAAAGCGAAAGCCTTTTTTTCGACTTCATCTAATTGATACCATAAATGAAAGGTAATTGGCTTTTACATGCATTTACTCTCCACTGCAGCTCTGCTCACCAGACTTGGGAGGTCACCCTGGAGAGAAATAGAAGGTCTATGTTCATCCTTTAGTCCTACCCAGATTGATCATCTTGTCGATAGTGCTACAAGCTCACTGAGAAGGACACTAGACTCTATTGCTCCTTTAAAAAAGAAGTTAGTCAAACAAAGGAGGTTCGCTCCATGTTATAACCCTGAAACCCGCAAATAAAAGCAAACATCGCGAAAACTTGAAAGAACATGGCATTCCACTAACTTGGAAGAATCTCGGCTAGTCTGGCGAGACAGTCTTAAAACGTATAAGAAGGCCCTCCGTAATGCCAGAGCAGCTTATTACTCATTGTTAATAGAGAAACATAAGAACAACCCCAGGTTCCTCTTCAGCACTGTAGCAGGCTGACAGGGAGTCACAGCTCTGTTGTGCCGAGTATCCCTATAGACCTCAGTAGCAATGACTTCATGAACTTCTTTAATGATAAGATTATAATTATTAGAGAGAACATTAATAATCCCCTGCCCTCGACAAGTACCGATCTTTCCACAAATAGAGTAACCTTAGCTCTGGTAAAAATAATTAATGACCTTTTAATCATCATTTAACCTCACCTCATTTAAATCAAGATTGAAGACTTTTCAGTTTGCTGCTGCCTTTAATTGAACCACATTCAATTAATATATTAATCAATTTCCTGCATTTCTGCATTTTACTACTGTATTTTATTTCTTACACTGTTCTTAATTGCTGTTAAATCTCCTTTTCTTTTGCCTTATGTTTTGATGCTTTTAATGGTTTTAAAAAGGACTGCACAATATATCGCCATTTCCTCCGGGACCGAGTTCGTGCAAGGCGTACACTATAAAACGCAGATCGGCAGAGATCTTTTCCAGACGTGGTTTGTGTGTTAGTAATTGCAGAATTGCGGCAGTGTATGGTTGATTGCGTGCAGCGCAATGTCTCAAGGAGACATCGATTCATATTTAGAAAGTGCACAATATGTCGGCATTTCCTCCGGGACCGAGTTCGTGCAAGGCGTACACTATAAAACGCAGATCGGCAGAGATCTTTTCCAGACGTGGTTTGTGTGCGAGTAATTGCAGAATTGCGGCAGTGTATGGTTGATTGCGTGCAGCGCAATGTCTCAGGGAGACATCGATTCAAAAAAGCGAGTGTCTCTCCACTCCGGTTCTGCCCTTTACGCACCGGTCACATGACAGCGCATCCACTCCCAACGCCCTCACCGACAAAACCCGGGCCGGTCCTCTGCCCGAGCACAACAGTGCGCACCGCACAATAACCTCGAGCCAACATCCACAGTAAACCAACACCTGATACGCGTACCTGTTTATCTGTAAGTGGGAGCACGTGCGGCTCTAACAGTTAACCCCTTCGGGAAACGAGGGGGGTGAAGCCCTAAACATTGTTCAGTAAACAAAGAATCATTTCAAAGTGGAGTACCGTGGCCTGATTGTCCTGCTGAATCTCTAAGGAAAGAAATGTGGCGCTGCACCACTGTTTGTGCATTATGTACAGTTTTTCTTTACTTTCTATGCTGGAATACCTGGCGTCAAACCTGCTGTCTTTAAGTATGAAACATATAAACAGAAGCACATTAGGCCTACTAAATAAAAAGGAAAATGACTGAGGGATAATCTTCAAGACAGGGGTCTAGATTGAGTAAAAAAGCAGGAGCAACTTTCAGGCCCTGTCATTTCAGATGATATAATGTTTAATTAAAGCATAAATAACACACAGTAAAGCCCAAGTTTAGTTCCCAGCTTTGCACAATTGGAGGTCCAGCCTACAGAGTAAATGTATCGTTTAAAATAAATGGTTTCTATCGTTTCCATGTTTTATTTTTGCAAACTAATTCCTTGATAATACACATAAAATAAAAAAGATGTAGTGCAATCATGCAGCATCACTAAAACTAAAAGCACAAAATATATTATAATTTATCTGTTGCCTACAGCCAGAGGCCTTTGTTTCACATCATCCTTCATCTCTTTCTCGTCCCTCATTTCCTGTCAGCTCTCCACTGTACCCTCTAATAAAGCAACAAAAATACAATTGAAACAAATCCTGATCTGACCTGCAGGAGACCCACGGACTGAAAACCTGAATGTGTGCTGAACGTGCTGCATGGAGTCTGATGGCTGTAATGCAGAATAAGACTTCATGCGAAACAAGCCTTAGACGACATCATGTGTTGTTGGAGTTAAAGTAATAACTACATAGTTTACATATGTAGTCATTTGACTTCACCACATGGCTGCTACCTAAATGTGATGGACACCATTCTAAAAGAATCAATCTTCACGATGTTCCACTTCACATCATGTCTAATTGAACCACATGTGGGAAGTTTTGTTGTACTTGTTGGCTACATAAGATAATCATCTCGTCTGTATCTAAAGGTGGTACCAACAAGGCAGAGAGGGAAACACTTGAATCCTTTACCGCCATTGTGCTCAGCTTTACAGGGAGCTCGTCAGAAGTGAAACGATCTAAAACGACGCTTAAAAAATAAAATTTAAACCAATCGTGTTCCGCCCATACAGGTCAAATCAAACTCATCTTTTGACACTCACCGTCCAACCATGCAGCCTTCCTCCTCGGCTTCCCTGCTGTACTTGTGTCTGGCGGCTGGCGGTCCCAGGGCATCAGATGTGCCGAAGAACACTGCAGAGGAATACACTGCTATTCCAGATCTCCCTGCTCTGACGACTTCATATCCTGGACTGGCTGCCGTTGAAGACGGGGGAGATGAGGAAATCTGGACGCTGTGAATTCCCTCAAAAGCATCCATGTCTCTCTCAGGCTCCTCGGGAACTTGTAGACGTCTCCACTGAGGTTACAATCAGTTTGTCAAATGCTTTTAGTGGTGTTTAGTGATCCTGATATACCTGCGGGTGCCAAGCACAGACAATTCAGAAGAGAAAGAGTTTCATCCTGGAATTTGGAATCGCACGAAAACTAAAAAAGTTTCACTCAATAAACCTCACAGTCAAAGTCGTTCAGTAGCCAGTGGACGAGTCAAGACCTCTGCAGTGTTTGAATAACTTACACACGTGCCAGAGGAGCTCAGGCTCTTTTATTTGCCGGTTCTCATGCTCAAGGAATGTGTTTCTTTGTGAGATATCCAGTGTAAACATTACTTCAACTTAAGTTAGGACAGTATCATACACGAGAAGCTGCGAGAAACTTAATCCAGGATGATTTAAGGACAGCAAAAATGCACAGAACATACTCACCAAAGTGTTCAAAATTGATCTCTAGTCGTTGCAGGAGCATCACAAATCTGTCAAAACAGCTGAAATCGTGCTTTAATAATCTCAAGATTGAACTCTGTCCGCACTTCTCTCTGCTTTTTGGTCTCCTGGTTAGACAGGAAGGGTTAATCACTAACACCCTCTGGCCAGTTAGAGTACAGCTGTACACATTTCTTCCAGCAGAGAGAGAGGGGGGGGGGGGGACGACACACAGTCTCACCTGATCAAGAGGTTTCCATGAGGAAAAACCGAATGACACAAAATGAATCAATGTTCCCTGTATAGGTGTGAACTGAAATCAAGAAATGAGAATACGTTCAAACAGGTTGTGTGTTCACCAAAAGCCAGAGATAGTTAACTGGGTGTTCCACCTTGAGTAAACTGCTTTCATAGAGTTATATTTCAAAAATGTCAACACAACTACTCAGCACTCGTGCCTTTCAGCAACCAATTTGTGGCAGTGTGGGCGCTCTGCTGTCCTCAGATTTGTTCAGATTAACAGGACCTGGCCTCACAATGCAGCTTTGTTGCTGAAGCAGATTAACACATCAAGTGACCGGAGGTGTAGGAGTCCCCTGCTCTCTTTTTCTTTCCGGCTTCCTTTTTTTCCCCAACATCATTCCAACGAACGCTGCGGCTACACATCTCGGGCCACAGTGACTCCGATGGACAGACGTTTTCATGTTGCGTGGTAGGTAAAAACTTCACAGCTTTGTGTTTGAGGCCCTCGCATGTTGCATTTGCCTGTTGTAGCCCCGCGAACATCTCCTCAGATGTATTGGTGTATTTCAGATCTATGAAATAAGGGAAAATATTATTTGAAATGGTTATTTAAATGTGCAGAAAAATGGAAAATCAGTATCAGTTGATTAAGAGAAACCAAACATATGGATTAAAGAGTACGTAGAGAAAATATATGTTTTTTTTTTACTTTATCATTTTAGATTTGTGACCAAACTGGCCTTATGAGATCCAGGCTGATCGCTGACGTTGAGCTGAGACGAAGCACAGAGAACACAGCCACACTGGTTTGCTTCATGTCACAACACAGTCACCCAGCAAGTTGGCCAGCAAGCAGCAATGACTGTAACGTACTCTCGCAGGGTTGCCGATGCAGGTCTGGGGACCTTCTTTCACCTGCTTCTGCGTTGGAAGGGCAGCATTTATAAACTGCTCTATAGAGAGCTCATCATCTTCACTCTTCTCTACTACTTCTTCAGCATTGTTTATAGGTACTCTCATAGCAGAACTTCAATCTTCTATATTTTTTTTTACCTAAACATCTTTGTTACGGGTCACTTAGATTTAGTTCATTGAAGAAGTGTGACCGAGGTACTAAGGAGGACATTCTGTAGTTGAAACTTCAAACTACGTAACAGAGACACGGTTTCTAAATAATAATAATTATTTCTTTGGCATTTCTGTACTGAAATTTTGTGTTACTTATCGGCCGATATATACGCCCGATATTGACGATAAGTATCGGCTAATATCAGAACCCGGACCGATTTATCCGCTCCAGTGGCAGCGTTACTTAAAGGCGCTATGTCTACGAGATTGAGAGCATTTCTGTTGCCTCTCAGCGGCTCTAAACATGGCTGAACAATGCAATGTTCTCATTTTAATTTTGAGATCCACTTCATGTTCTACACAAGAGTTTTTGAGTTTTTTATTAAATGGCTTTACTTTATTAAAACAGACAATTTTCTCATTTTGATAACATATGGAAGTCATTACAACATGCCTATGTTACAATGAGAACACATTTTTTGTTTTAATAGGATAAGTTGGTGTGTTACTTTAGCAGTAAATGTTTCTTGTTTGTGATACAACAACATACAAAAATTGATGTAATAAGAAAAGTTTTATGCAAAAACGGATTCATTTGGGATGTTGTATGTTGGACCAGAAAGTGTCACAGGGCTCACCTCCCTGTGTTTTAGTTGTAATGGGCTCAATAGATGTTTCCTTCACCAGGTTTGTGCTTACCGATGACCAGAAGAGGCTGTTTGAGAAGCTGTCGATATACTGTGACCGCTATGCAGAGCTCATCCCGGTGTCTTTTGTGCTGGGTGAGTTGAGGCTGACTGTTTCATGGATCTACATCTCAATCTAAGACCATTCTCCTGGAAACGATCACAGGAGGTTGGCATGCACTTCTGTACTTGCAATGTTCTTTTTTTTTTTGCCAGGCTTCTATGTCACCTTGGTTGTGTCCCGTTGGTGGGGCCAGTTTGAGAATGTCCCCTGGCCGGACCGCTTGGCAGCATTAGTGGGTGGTCATGTTCGGGGAACAGACGAGGCCTCCAGGCTGACCCGACGGACTCTGATGCGATACGCCAACCTCTCTGGTGTGCTCATCTACCGCTCCGTCAGCACGGCCGTCTACAAGAGGTTCCCCACCATGGAGCATGTGGTGCGGGCAGGTACAACGTGGCCACGAAACCACCAAAACTCACTGTCGCTGGTACCAGTCATAAGACAACAACATCAAAATCTGCTGAATCTGTTTGCACTATTTAAAAGAAGAAGAAAAAAGAAGAAAACTGTGTAAGGTGGTCCAGCATGGAACCGGTTGAGACTCAGTGTGTTTCCATCTGATGTGGTTGAACTATTTGTATGCTACATGCTACTGATGTAACGGCTGAGTAAAGAACTACAAACATGGAAACAAACGTCTTAAATGCTTTGTCTCTTCGTGTCATTCCTTTATTTCCATGCCGTGTTTGTGTCTCTCAGGTTTGATGACGTCCGATGAGCTGAGGCACCTGGAGGACTTGCGCTCTCCTCACAACAAGTTCTGGGTTCCCTGCATGTGGTTCGTCAGCCTGGCTCTGAGGGCTCGGATTGAGGGTCGCATCAACAACGACGTGGCTCTCACAGCCATTCTCACTGTAGGTCATCAAGTGCATCTGTCTGCAGGCCGAAAGAGTTGAACATCATCACGTTCTGAAACATTTTTTAAAATTGCTCCCCCCCCCCTCATTTGGCTGTTCTGCTTTTTTCCCTCTGTTCAGGAGTTGAACAGTTTACGGGCAAAGTGCATGAAGCTGTATGGTTACGACTGGATCAGCCTGCCTCTTGTCTACACTCAGGTTTTGTTGATATACTGTGTTGTAACTGAAATATCGTAGATGCATTTGCGATTGAACAAATTGAATGAACAGTTCTTGTGTTGTGATAAATGTGCAATGATTAGGTGTCTAAAAAGAGATAACACTGCTAATGGCGATGTAGAGCTTATATTAGGCTGCTGGTGGGCGATAGAGAATGACATTTAGTGTGTCACTCTAATCCGAATCATCGTGGACCTAAAATCATTAACTCAGTTTGTCAAATTAGAAATCTGACCAAGCAAAACACAATGAGTGCACAACAATAATGCAAAGACTTGACAAGAGACCGTTTCCTCAAAGGGAGTTGTGAAACACGCGTGACTCGTGTTTTTTAACCAGGTGGCCACAGTGGCGGTCTACAGCTTCTTCCTGGCTTGTCTGATCGGTCGTCAGTTCTTGGATCCAGCTCAAGGCTACTCCGGTCACGATCTGGACTTCTACCTGCCCGTGTTCACCCTGCTGCAGTTCTTCTTCTATGTTGGCTGGCTGAAGGTGAGGTTCAAGTCACGCTGATGCTGCACAAGAAATGCTCTTCATTTGTCCTGCCGACCTGTATTGTGGTGTCTTTCTGCTCGTGGTCTCAGGTGGCTGAGCAACTCATCAATCCTTTTGGAGAAGACGACGACGACTTTGAAACCAACTGGCTCGTCGATCGCAATTTACAGGTTTGGATTCAAACTATTTGCCACTTTCACATCAGCCGCAGACAGAGGCGGTCTTATTCTTCCTGTTTTGATTTGTCTCTCAGGTGTCCTTGCTGTCGGTGGACGAGATGTACGACAGCCTGCCGCTGGTGGAGAGGGATATGTACTGGAATGAGTGTGAACCTCAGCCTCCCTACACTGCTGCCAGCGCTGAACATCGCAAACCCTCCTTCATGGGCTCAGCCCTGGATATCAGGTTCAGTAATGTTTTTACTTTCTGGCAGACAATTCTAAATACCGAGAAATACTCTCCCAACCATATAACCACTTATTTCATCTGAACTAGTGTTCCCAAGGAGGAGATGGAGTTTCAGTCCAATCTGGAGCAAATTAAAGAACACGAGGAAGCCAACTACTCCACCCCGCTGCTCGGAGGGCTGGGTCGTGTCCTCGGTGTCCAGTCCCCTAACTTTCCTCGCTCCTCCCGCGTCTCTCTGCTGCGCCGCCGCCCTGGAGCGCCACTGAGCCGCTTCCCTCTTTACCTGCACCCAGAGGCCTCATTGACTCCACCGCAAAGCCGCCAGCCTCTGAACCACGAGCGAGATCCAGACTATGCCTTCTCCACCATGCCCCTGAATGAGAGACCGGGTTTCTACAGCTGCCCACAAACACCCATCCACTGTGTGCCCCCCGCGGTGCCTCGCCCTCGACCTGCCCGGCGAACTCAGAACGAGTGGAACCGCAGCTGCAGCTCCCTGGCTCCTCAGATGGCGGGCTCACAGCCGCTGCCCCCCGACACCCCCAACCACGTCCCCCCACCGCCGTCCTCTGCTTTCCCCTGGCTGAGTGAGGATGGCGAGGTCCAGAGTGCCCCTATGTTCTCGTTCCCAGACCCTCCGCCTGAACTCAGACCTGAACACAGACCTGAACACGGCCTGCTGTCTCGCCGCCCTCCACCACCGCGCCTTACTCTGGACACCCTCCCCTCAGCTGACAGCCAGCCCGGGCCCCCGAGTGCTCTGACTGCAGGAAGCGGAGGAGAACGGGTGTTCTCGTTCACTCCTCCTTCCCGAACAGCAGCTACAAATCCCCATAATCCCAACAGCAGCTCTGGCAGCATTAATGCAACAAGCACCAACGTGACGGGAAGTCTCTGCAACGGTACAAGTCACACTCATTTTAGTAGCCATGGGAATTTCAGCACCAACATGAGATCAAGCAACGGGGGCACCAATGGTGGGCTGAGCAACAACATGGACACCGTTTCCACTTCGGCGCCATCGCAGCAAGAAACCAATCAGCAACACTCGCCCAATGACTCAGGAATCTCATTGGCTGAAGGAGAGCTGCTGGGCGTTTTGGTGGACGGTGGCGTGAAGAAGGCGGCAGGAGGGAAGGAGCAAGAATGAGAACACAAGGTGTGACAGACCGTGGGTTTTGTATAGATGTGGCATTCAAAGTATTTCACACAAACGCGCACGAATTCATGTTACATCTGAACTGTATTAGTCATCTGGAGCCCTACACACAATAGATACGTATGTGTTGCAAACACAGTAGTTAGGCTCTACTTTGTTAAACTGTTATAGAACAATTAACCTACTTGTAAGAGATTTAACCCTCAACATGTGAAGGAAAAATAAGAAACTAGTTAGGTCTGAAACTCGACAGGAAAATGTGTATATTCTAGTCTTTTCAGCATTGTTTCCATCAGTGCACTCTTTAATAAATCATATGCATTTCATGTTTAGTTAATTTTTTTAATAAAAAAAAAGTGTAGTCTTGAAATTACTTACTATTTTTATTGGATTATATAAGGAAACGATGTACACATAACAAATAGAGAACCGATGCATTTCTGCTGGAACAATATCGTTATGCATAAGCTAAATGTGGATCATATTTGAAAAATGTGAAATTCAATAGCAGAGGACTTGGACGGTGTATGGAAGAACTTTACAAAATGTGGGAGGGATTTATCATCCCTATTGAAATAGAATGCCTGTGAATAAAGACATTTTGTTTTAGTAATCTCCAAATTTAAAGGGACACAAAAAGCAGTGGGCCAAAAAAAAAGAGCCAATCTGAATCAGGTAAAATAATGTGTAAGTGTGCACTGGCCTTTACAGCGAATAAAATGTTGCGCTGAATAAGCTTTTATTAGGCTTCACAAATAATCAAATCTAAAAACCTACACAAGATTTCTTTTTTTTTTTTGTTCAACCATTTTATTATAATTTATTTATATATAATATATATAATTTACAACAAACAAAAAAAAAAACATAAACAGACATTAAAACAAAGATGAAACTTTATACAGTAATATAATATGTGTATCTGCAGCAGTGTACAGACATCACTTGCCTCCAAAGGGAGGAGAGTGCCACACAGCCGAGCTGGTCCGTTTGAAATAACGAGGCTTGCTCTTGTAAAAGATATTTTCCAGTTTTGGTGGCGCAATTGTTCCAAAGAGAGAGTCTAGATCAGGAGGGTTGAAGTACTGCTTCATCATGTTGTGCTGCAGATTGAGAGCTGGAGGGGAACAAATTAAAGACAATGTTGTGATTTAAGACGACGCATGAGACTGACGGCACACTGTGCAAACCCAAAATAAGTCTGGTAAAAAGTATTAGTGGAATTAACTCAATTTGGAACAAGTCACAATATTACAATTGACTGACCTCAGCAGGCCTGCGGGGCCTAGCTATGGGTGTTAAACTATGATTGGACAACAGAGGACTTGGTCAATTTCAGCTTCGTGCATTACAAAAAATATTACTAAAGTGAATTATAAACAACGCTACAGAAGGCGAGGTAAATAGGTTGATCATCATAATAAATGACCGTGATATTAAATCATCTCTGCCCAGGATGGAACGGGCTTCCTTGGGGCAGACTCGTCATCAGTGGAGTCGTCACTGTTTTGGTCCATCCCGTAATCGTCCCCAAATTTGGGCAACGGTTTGTTGCCGGCCTTTGGAGTGATGGAGTACGATTGTGGCGATCGCTGCAGAGGATAAAACACACGTTTCCATAGTGTTCAAAGACAGGAACAGATTCAAAACATCCGCCAAGAACGCATTATTTAAACTTACCACAAAATCCACTGTCTTATTGAGGTCAGCACCTTTTCCTACAGGCGGCCCATTACAGAGTGCTGCAAGAATTCGGAAAAGCAGCTCTGAAGAAACAGAAGATTTAAGAAACAGTTTGTGGCAGAGTCAGACCGGGCTAAAGCCATTACAGCATCAAGTGGGGTCTTTATTGCTGCGGACATGAGGCCATACTCAGTGGTAGAAAACAAAGGATTTCAGAATATGCTTAAAGTGCTTGAGCCACGTTACGAAGTCCCCTCACGCAACCACTTCAGTGGGAAGATCGTTCCAGGCTTATATGAAGACGAAAAGATCAAGACGAGTTATCCAAGGCATCCTTTGTTGCCATCACCAAAGACGGGTGGACCTCCAGGGCAACGGAGAGCTACGTGACTGACCGCTCACTTCATCACGGCGGAGTGGGAGATTCATAGTCCGGTGCTGCTGTGAGAGTCACACAGCCACAAACCTGGCACAAGTGCTGACAGAAGCAGTAGCAGAGTGGAAGCTATATTCCAAAAGCAATATTCCAGTCACCACAGATAATGCCAGGAACCAAACAAATGCAGTCATAGAAGCTGGACTGGGACCACAGATACCTTGTTTTGCACATGTGATCAATTTAGCATCACAAAGGGGAATCTCAGTGAACCAGATGGACCGCCTCCTTGGGAGAATCAGGAAAGTAGTTTCATTTTTCCACCGAAGCACAACAGCCACTCATGTGCTTCAGACCAAGCAAGAAATGCTACAGCTACCGTCCCACAAGCTCATACATGATGTCCCAACAAGATGGAACTACACTTATGACATGCTGGAGCGTTATCTTGAGCAGCAGGCAGCTATTTACTCTGCACTGACAGACAAGACGCTGAAGAAAAATATCAGAAACATCGTCACCTTGTCCGATGCTGACGTGAAAATTGCAGAGGATGTCCTCCAGGTGCTCAAACCCCTCAAAACCATTACAACCCTATTGAGCACTGAAACTACACCATCTGTGTCCATGATCCTACCTCTGAAATCCATGGCCCCAAGTGAGGATGACTGCACAGTCACTAGAGATGTGAAGGCTGCCATTAGAGGGGACCTGAACCCCAGATACATGGCCCCCCCTAATCTACAAGACTACCTTCATAGATCTACTGCACTAGATCCAAGGTTTAAGTCCCTGTCTCACCTAGACCCTGCCCTATGCTTGAGAACATACAATGATCTCTCCACTGAGATTATGGCCACTGAAGAGGTAACAAAAAAATGAATGAGAGCGATTTATTTCATTGTAGTCATCCCAATTATAGTTTCATGAAACATGAGATAATTAGTTTTACAGATCAAGTAAGTGCAGGGTCAAGCCACAGAGCACGCATTGACAGGACCAGACTCAGAGGCATCTCCTCCACAGAAGAAGTCAGCCATAGAGGAGCTTTTTGGAGAGACCTTTGCGAGCAAGGATGATGACCGCCACACCTTTGCCAACACGATCACAGAGGAAGTGGCACTCTACAAGGCAGCAACTGGCATTCCAGTGGGGGGTGATCTGCTGGCATGGCGGAAAAGCAATCAGTGTAAATACCCTCACACTGCCATGATGGCAAGACGCGACCTCGCTGTACCTGGCACTTCAGTGCCTAGTGAGAGGGTGTTCTCCACAGCAGGGGGCATAGTGACTGCAAAAAGCTCTACCCTCTCCCCAGAGAATGTAGACAGTCTCATCTTTTTGAAGAAAAATTTAACATTGTAGATCATTTCATAGGAACGGTAGACATTCCACGTTTATTGCAGTGTATTTGAATGGAAGGAAGTAAATATAGACAAATTGTTGCCTCGCAGTTCAGTTCAGTTAACAGTGTAAGCCAGCGCCGGTCTGCTCTGCTTTCTTTTTCACGCTGTAGACATTTGCAGTTTTTTTTCTTTCAGTATTGACTAAAAGAAGAGGGTATCAAGTCAACATAATTCATGTTTCACTTAAACAGAGTTGAGTTTTATTTATTTCATTTTGGATACCATCAATATTTTTGTTTTTATGAGAGGCTATAGCCCAAAGTTTTTTGCTTTCAGTGTTCTTGTACTTATCTACTTAATAAATGGAAAGCAAAGTTACATTTGACTCCTCCCCTTTTCTTTGCTGATCCGAAAAATTATCTGAACTCCTGAACCGTGATCCGAACCGAACGTGATCCGTGACACCCCTAGCCAAAACATTCGGCAAATTTCAAACAGTTTTTAATTTCATTATGGGGTTTTCCAGGAATTAGATGTATTTTGACAATTAGCCTGCCGATGGCCAGATGTTTCAGCTGACATTTAACATACGCTATCTATTAAGAAAGGGCACCACTACTGCATTCTGTGCCCTTCTTTAATGCTGACAGCACTGTGGAGATAGGCTAGAAATATCATGAAGAACATTTCGATAAGAGGTAAAAGGTATTGAGGAATCTTTCCAGATGTGAAGTTACCCTGACCAGAGACATATACATTTCTACACTTTCTTGCTTTTAAAGCTCTTTTCTACCATCAGATTATGTTGCTCTTTGGCAGTCAGTAGAACATCTGTTTTATTGGACAGTTCTCAGAAGTCAGTGTTTTCCATTTTGTTTGCAGGTGTACCTAAAGTAAAGTAAATGTCCCCCTGTTGGTTTACCTTTGCAGAAGCGGCCTTTTGAGCAGCAGCTTCTCGCTCTTTGGCAGCTTTCTCTTCTGCAGCTAATCTCCGCTCCTCCTCCTAGTGGAACAGAAGTCAGTGTTTTCCATTTTTTTTGGGCTGCTAAATCAAACACCGTTTGACACGCGTTTAAGACATTCAATTTCTCACCAGTCTTTTCAAACGTGCCTTTCTTTTCTCCTCCAGTTCTCGCCTCTCTTTCTCTTTCGCTGCTCTCTCCACTTCCTGCTGCAGAGCAAGAGCTTTTTCTTTTTCCACTCGCTCCCTGAAAAACAGACATTAAGTCAGGAACTGTTTTATTGCTTTCACCAATGCAGCTTTCAGTTTAATCCACCTTTACCGTGTTGAAAAGCTAATCAGATTACTTGGTGTATAAAGCAGCTGGTATGGTACTATTGATAGGAGTATTGAAGGCCACCAATAACCTTTCAGCAGCAGCTAGGCGCTCTCTCTCCAGCTCCAGCGCTCGGCGAGCTTCAGCCAGCTTACGAGCTCGCTGGTCCTCCTCCTCGGCCTTCTTAGCCAGTAACTCCTGCTGCCGCTTCTCTTCCTCCTGGAGTTAAAACAAAACGCGTACAACATTTAAAAAAAAGGCTGATTGCAAACCGAAGATTATGTTACTTTATAAAAAAGAAAAAAAAGAAGAAAAAAAACTTCCCGCTACATGACAAGATGAAAAGTTGTACTTTGGACACAAACTGAACATTTTGTTGCAACGTCTCGAAAAATGCACCTAAACGGTCACAATGCGACAGCCTGCTATGCGCCATGTAGTTCTCAGCTAAATTCTTTGCAGTCACACAGACTTGATATACGGCACCAAACTAAGCCCAACACAAATGACAGGAATGAATAAGACGGCGCCGTCTCACCGCTTGCTGAATCTTCTTCCTTTTAGAGTCTTCCTCCAACTTCCTCTTCTGCTCCAGGTCGTCTTGACGTTTAATGGCCTCCTTCTTTTTGGCCTTGTCGTCTGCCAGACGCTGCACCAAGAGACCCAACACCAAATGTTAGATATGGGGTTCAATCTTTTTTGGAGGTGAACAAATAGAGTGAAGTTGCCAAATACCTTATCATTCTTCTCATCAATCTGAGCCATCTTTTGCTCAATCTTCTTTTTCTTCTCCACCTCCTGCTGCTCTTCTTTTACTTTGGCCTCAAACACTCTTCTCAGCCTCTCATCTCTCTTCCTGGACCACAAAAATTAAAAGTCGAAGCACAAGAACAAACTACGGTTCAGTCAGAGGGAGTAAAGATGTGGAGCGTTAACCTTTTGAGATTGTCTCGTTTCCTTTTCTTCTCCTCATCCATTTTCTTCATCCTTTCTTCCTCCAGCTCCTGCTTCTTCTTAAGTGCTTCCAGTTTGTAACGCTCCTTCCTCTGAGAAAAGAGAAGACAAGGTTTAAGGAAATGTGTGTTGTCAGAAATCAACTAATTCTAACACATTGTTAATAGGCAGCAAATGTCAAAGGAATACAAGGAGCAGGTGGAGCGCATGCATGTGGAAAAAGATCACCATACCAGTGAAGCAAAAATCCACCGTGACAGACTGATTTATTTCCACCGACTTAAAGAAGTTTGTGCTCACACTGCTGGACTGTGACCATTAGTCTCTGTGCAGACAATTCAACAGAGCAAGTGTAGAGAAAGACCGCGCTGGAAGTTGCCGTTAAAATAAGAAGCGCTCTTTAAAGACGGCTGTTAACGGATGAGTGATACGCAAGAAGACAGATCTTGTGTCTATTTTTAAACAAGCTATATCACAAAGCAATAGTTTGCTACCATCATGTCTCCGGTTTCTATTTATTTAAATTGTTTATTTGACACAAAGCAGAGAAACAGAGTCAGACACTCTGTACACTACGACAAGTGTAGCTGGATGTCATGTGATCACGAGAACAAATCATTTGTACAACAAGACCCAAACCCCAAAAAGTGGACAAAGACATTAATTCCAGTGTGATCTTCTCACCCAATAAATCACAATCCGCTGACACGAGTTTTAAGAACAAATAGTGTCACGGCGTCTGGTTCAGATGGATTTTTACTTCGGATTAAATTCATTTTACAAAGTCAAACGGTGAAGCTACCAAAGCTGTTTTATAGGATTGTTGGTTCAAAAGTTCAGAGACACCATCGACTAACTAACACATGCCGTTTGGGTTGTTGAAAGCGGCTCATCTAAGGTGCATGTTACATGAGGAGACATTGA
Organism: Melanostigma gelatinosum; assembly: GCF_949748355.1. Taxonomy (NCBI): domain Eukaryota; kingdom Metazoa; phylum Chordata; class Actinopteri; order Perciformes; family Zoarcidae; genus Melanostigma; species Melanostigma gelatinosum. Next base: position 29,235,331 of record NC_136634.1, on the reverse strand, counting down.
ATCAAGGTCCACTATGGGATGTTAGACACCACAGAATGCCCACAAACAGTCAGTACTTCCACACTACACTTACCACTATACCAACGCTCAACTGAGGAGCGAAAACACATCCAAACAAAAGAGGATGTCAGCCACAATATTTCAAAAACAATTGCAATTCAATTTGTAACACGTTTTCCTAGTTTATTTGTCCAACAAGATTTGGGCTTCAGGAGACACAACTGAGATTGTAATTCAGTTCCCAAGGAGAGTTATGCACGTATAAAACAATGTGTTTTCAATTCACTGCAATACAACACGCGTGTTTAGCTAATGCGTTTACAGTAAGAGATGTGTCCGGTATCGCCGCAAATCCAAACACATTTTAATTACGACTGCAGTCAAAGATAATCTTAATCGACTGAAATTCTACCTACACCTCAACCAATCGATTGGGATCTGCATGTTAAAAAAAAAAGCTATTAGAAATATTGATACCCCCACAACGCCGTCCCGCAGAGCACCCACCCTCCGGTTGCCCCTCTGGTAAACACCGTTAGCTACGAGCTCAGGCATCGCAGTCCTGAGAATCATTGAGAGGCAGTCAAAATGCCCCCACTCTTGTATCCTGCGCCTTTAAAGTAAAACTAGTGATTGTTCGACCAAACAGAATTTGGTTGGACAAGATCATATCAGCCAAACAACGAGACGGTGTCGGCTCTAGTTTTAATGGATCGTATCGGCGATAATAAAGCAGATCAAAATCTGATGCTTTCTTCACTGAACTAGTGTGTTTTGTCCAGCTCAGCCTGCTACCAGTGTATGACAGAGTTGAGGTGTACAGCTTACCTTGGGGTCAATCCTCAGAGGAGCGACTTGTCTAATGAAGGACTTCATGACAGCAGTCTGGCCGAGGGAAGTTGGAGTCATCATCAGCATCTGATTCCTCTGCACAGTGTGGCGAAAAGACTTCATGTTGGGTCTTATTGCCTATGTGTTCATAAGAAAAGAGAACAAGTTCCAACATTTGAGCCACTTATTATTTTAACACTTGGCAAAACCTCTTTTTTTCTTCCATCTTACACTTTTCTTGGGACGAGAGGGCCTCTTTGTGGGACTTTCCACGACAGTATCTGGTGCTTTGCGTTTGGTACTCTGGCGTGACCTTCTCACAGACACACAAGAATTGATTTAACAACAGGTTGACCAGTGCAGTTATTAAGTGCAACACACACACAGCACTCACATGCGACCTGACTGGGAAGTCAGCTGCTTCTCAATAACTGAAACACAAACAAACATGTATTTAGCACACACAAGTACCATTACATATCAATTCACGTTTATGTTCAACAACAAATCAAACAAAATCGAATTCATCAAAAATATATATATGAAATGCTCAGTTTCCACACCTGTTCTCTTGTTGAGAGTGTTGACTGTTGACGGGGGGGCCAGTGTGGCAGAGTTTGCAGCCACAGATCGAGTGATGCGTCCAACAGATGGACGGAAGCTCTGGTTAATCTGGAGCTACATTTGTTTCACAAAAAAAATAAAAGCAAAACAAAGACATTAGTTGAATAACAAATACAAATTAAATGAGTTTCACACTTAAACAGACAAAGACATGTATTCATACCTCCGGCATTTCCGTCCATTCTTCAGCTGCAGCATTATCCTCAGAGTCTGCACTTACATCTACCGGTAACAAGCTACAGCAGTGAAGACATTTAAAAACATATAAAGAACATTCAATTCATGTACAGTCACGTGTGACTGAGTAATTAACCAGTCACCGTTACCAATAGTTTAAATTATAGATTCAAACACATGATTTTTTTTACCATTAAGACAATATAATCACCTATACACACAGACAAATGTCAGTCATTACTCACACTGCGCTGTCCCATGCAGAGTCCACACAAGAGTCATCTGCAACCACAAACATGATATCCAGATTAACAACAGAGTGTGATGTCTAATGGTTGGTATTTTGTTATTATAAACCAAATACGGGTCATTTCTCACCATCAACATTGCTGCTACATGTGGAGTTGCCCATGCGAGCCACCTTCCTCTTAAGCATGGAGCGGCGCGAGGCACGGCGCACAGACTCCTGAGTCATACTGTGCCGTAGACCGGCCAGCGAGTGACGCAGCTTGCGGGAGCATCGCACGGAGCTTCTCCGCGAGCTTCGCGCTGCGCCAGCGATTGCAATTTTAGCAGCTGTGCGGCCGGGAGAAGGCAGCGGATCTTTAGCACACTCGGCAGCCAATTGGTCCGAGGAAGCGATTCTGACGACGATCCCGGGCGAGGGTATCGTGGGTGGGGACGGGGCGAGGTCCAGCTCGTCTTCTGCATCGTTCACCTTGTTATTTTTGGCCATCTCTTCCTCCTGTGGCTTCTTGTTCTGCTCCTCCACGGTCTTCAGACTTCCACATGACTGGCTCGCATCCTCTGCCGCCTCAGACACCGTTTGTTTGTTTTTACGGGTGGTGCGTTTGGGCCGTGCAGTAGAGCCGGCGTCAGAGGTGGACGCGTCGGGAACGGTCTCTTCCTCAGCGATGAAGTTCAGTGATTTGACAGAGGGGCCACGGAGGTTACTACGCCTTCCCTTTGAAGATCTGGACAGGAAGAGTCAGAAGCACACTTTAAAACCCCGTCACAATTAAAATGTGAAACTTTTACTTACTAATGAAAGCAACAAACCTTCGTCTGGCTTGATGTTCTTCTTGATGCCCCGTGGACATACGCTTCCTGCGCCTTTTCTGTGATGGTGTTTTTGGCATCAATTCTGGCTCAGCAACGAAATCTCTGAAATATAAAGAAACAGCTTCACTTGTAAAACCGTAAAGATAATTTTAGAGACAAAACTGATTTCTAAAGATCGAATCTTGTGGAAACAAATAATAGAGCAAACATGTTTTATATTCCTTCAAACCTACCCTGAAAACATGCGGTTGGCCTCTTGTTGGATCTCCACAAGCCACACCATGTGGTCAGTCTCGATCTCACTGGTGAACTCTTTTAATTTGCCATCTAATTGTTGCTTGAGGGACTGGACAGATGACCGGACGGTGTTCATGTTGACGGCTTGAGGGAAAGATTGCACTGTTAAACCAGGAGAAGCTGGATCAGACTTGAGATGGAAGTAAACAATGATTATTTGAAGCGTCGCCATAAAGACTCAACTAGCTGTCCATGTTTTAACAGTCTTTATTTTCCTTTTAGCATAACCATATCAGATACATTTTTCACTCGTCTGTGTAAAAGCAGCTAAATGGTGCACATGCGCAGTGTCTTCTATTCTCGCGGTCGAGTTGGGTTGCACAAAGTAGCTATTCAACAACAATGTGGTCCACAAAGGAAAACGCTTACAGTTTTGTTATTAAAATGAGCTGCGTGGTCAAATTAGCCCAACACAACCGTTAGCTTAGCTAACATGAAACACGAACAACGAACATGCAACACCAAAACGTGCTAACCTAACTTTTTTTACTGTGGTAACCACTAACGTACTGGAAGAGTTACGTTATTCAAACTTAGTTGGTAACAATGTTATAGTTCATAACTGCTTTGCAATGTTTTAAACGGCTCGTGCTACGATGTTAGTCAGCTAACGTTAATTTAGCTAACACTAGTCTTGGACGTCAAAATAAATGGCGTTACCTTCGATGTCTGAATCTCTGAAAGGGGAATCCGATGATCGTTGCTCCGCTTGTTTTAACAGCTAAATCGATCGCATACTGAGGTGGAGGTAAATGTGCTAAAATAACGGCGTTATTATGTGTAAACTCTAAACAACCTGAACCTAACCGCCGTCCTCTGACACTGACCCGCTGAAACCGTTTCAAACTTTATCAGCCAATCACAAGGCGTAGCTCAGTGACGTTAGAGAGGGGTTGTTCGATTTGTTGTTTAGGATTATCCGCAAGGGCGGGCCCTGCGGATCGGAACAATAGAGAGCAATGGCTCGAGGCAGGTAAACCGCCAACATGTGAAGACAGATCGAGCGAACCCAATGAAAAGTTTAGGGCGGAGTTACAGCGTTGATCAGATTTAAATCAACCAACCGATATTTGGCAGGATTTGCGCCGCCCCGTCTGTGATACTCAAACACATGTTTGACAGCTTTATCTCCCGTTCTTTAGTCATTTCAGTTTGAGGGACACAAACAGTTTTTATGTAAGAAAAATTAGCGTTTTTTTCTGTTCTTTGTCACACCCTCTCCTGCACACTGTAGGACTGCTAAACAAAGACACCGGATATCAGAATCAAACATGATATTTTAAGTCAAACAACAAAGGTTTTTTTAGATCCAGCTCACCAAGGTGAACATTCTCAAGAGATGGAAAGCAAAAGGGACAATTAAGCTTTGCACAAAATGTAGTTTTATTTGAATATAACTCATTTACAATACAACATTGGTTTTATAACACCGATGGCATATCATGAAAATAACACTAAAAATTTCATACATTTTGTCCATGATTACTAATGCTCGAGTGAATGGAAACATACAACTTAACGGCAGGTTAGATATGAAATAACTTGCTCAACATATTTTTAATTGCTGGTAAATGATGAGGAGGGTCATGGCCATTGTTTCAGAGAGGCCAACAGGAATACGCCGAGACCAGTTTACAAACACACCCGGGCCCTCGAGGAAAAGTAACCGGCTTCCCTGAAAATATAGATGTATATTAGTAAATCAATGATAATCTGTTACTGCATCAGTGCCATTTAAAAAATATGAGATCTGAAATCAAGGAGCAAAGTGAAGATAACACAGTACTAAATAAAATCACATGAGACTTGATGCAACATATTAATTAACAGAAAAATACATGCACATGAATTCAAACAAATAGGCTTGTAGAGGATTTGTTTGGTCATTTTCGGTCTTCCCTCTGTTGAAATATATCATGTATTATGGATTGGGGTGGAGTTTACACTGGAGTGTATTAATCAATAGCATCTTGGCAAATTATTGAGAAACGGAATTCCTCTGAGTATGAATTGGTTTTGCAAACCAGAAGCGTCCTATCATCCTCCAGTGTGCAACATCTGCCACCACAGTCTCCAGATTCACTCCAACATACAGTCGACTGAAATCACATTGTCTTATTCTGACAAATGGTATGTCACTTTCGATTACTGACCAACTCTGGAGCCACTATTTTTGTAAGCATTATGGGAGGTATGATACCAAAGAGGGAGTGTGAGCTCTCGCAGGTATTTTCTCCCTGGATCAGAGGGATGGTGCCATTTCTGGAGTTGTAAAATATGTCATGCATGCAGTTTAAGACTGAATTTTCCTCATTATTGCACTCTTTCTTACTTTGTAACTCAAATACTGTGCCATACCTATTAACTAATGTACTACTGTTGTTATCATTATTTTGTATTGTATCATTTTCATATTCACCATTTGTCTGTAGTTTGGAAGACTAAGTGTGTTTTTTAATATGCAGCACATTTAAGGATGAATATCCTTGTACTAAAAACTAAAATCTATTTTTGCTTGTGTGTGTGTGTGTATCACCTGGCGTTAGAGGGATTGTAGTTCCTGATGCCTTCAGGACAACCTGCAGATCACAGGACTTAATGTTGCCAGCACTGTTGGCCTGTTCCCTCAGTATGATACAAACTTCATCTTTCCTCAGCAGCCAGTCCATCTGACTGCCCAGGTAGTTCACACCACGGACGCAGAGCTCAGAAATGTCATTGGGAAGAAGTGGGGAAAAGGCCAAGCATTCCTTCTGAACTCTAGAAGAAAAACACAGCATGTCACTCTCTGTATCGCTGCCTACATGCTGTGTACATATTGAGGTGTTTTTCATTGTGAACTGACCTAAAGCCAGTATAACCAAACAGCACGGCTTGCAGGAATCCCCCCATCCCTGTGAGAAAGTTGACTGCACCAGAGCCATCTGCTGATTCACTCCATACCTGTGAGGGGAGACAATCACACATTCACAGGATATCCAGTAAACAGGCATTTACTAGCATTATGTGGCTGTGTGAGTCAGAAGGACACCTGGAACGGCCCCTGGATGTTTTTGTAGCACTTCTCAAGTAAACGTTGAGCTCTCTCAGCCTCGCCCAGTTCCAGCCAGCCGATTGCAAACATACCCTTACAATGGAAAGCAAAAGCATTGGTATAAACATACACTTATTAAGAAAGAAGTATCAGCAACAACAGGCTTTTAAATCCAATACAAGGAGACACTGTAAAACATATAATTATGTGCACTACAGGCAACTAATACAACTAAAAAACCAAACCAATTTACATGACAGCTGTTGATACTAGGTCATTTGCATTTGCGTAATTTGGTTTTACAAAATCTGTGATGAGCTATTAAAATAGTTGTTACAGATTAAAACACCAACAGTCTAAAGTAGACAAAAATGAACTCCACCTCTAGCAGTTATATTTGGTAATAATCAAATCCAATCCAATAAAATGCTGACGGATATGTACTTTGAGTACATTTTGCAGTAAATACTTGTACTTTAAAGCTGCATTTGTGTGTTTTTTTGGATAAACACTGACATCATCACCTTATGAAGTTGATGTGACTAACGTGTTAGCAAACAGTTGCCTTTGTTCACATTCAGCATTTACAGAGCAACATTAGCATATTCACACTCTTTTATCTCCACCTTCACAAATATGGCCTAATTTGAGCTTTAAGTAAGATTATGAATGCAAGACCTTCAATTGTGTATTTTTTACATTGTGGTTTGGCTACTCTTATATATACTTTAGTAAAGGATCTGAACACTTCTTTAAGTGCATTTGGCAATAAATCTCTGATACAGTCACATGCAACATGCTGTGTCTTACCCACGTCATGGCCGGACCATTAGGGTCTGTTACTGGTTCATACGCTTCCAGGTCATTTCTCCTGATCTCTGGGGACATCAGCAGTCCAAGAGGATAGCCCAACATCACCGTGTCTGCCTGTTTCACTGGATGACCTGTGAGAAGTACAAATTATATTCCCACATCGTGGACATGATTATCTTATGAAGGTCAGTGTCCAAAAGAAACAAAAAGTAACCTTTGACGTAGCCATCGAACTCAGGATGGTACTGGGATTCCTCGTCAAAAGGTATTTTGAGGTGTTCGGCCACTTCCTGCCATTCTTTCGGTGCCGGATGTTGTAGGAGGTCGGCCAAATCTACAGCGAACTGGAGACTGATGAATGAGAAACGTTCTGTGTTATTGGTAATCACCAGTTAATATCCACTGCAGGAAAATATTCAAATACCAGTACCTGAATTTGGCCACCGCGTTTGTGTACACAGAGTTGTTGACATCGTAGTAATACTCATCAGGTGGCATGACACCTGAACGGGAAAAAAGGGAAATGCTTCATGCTATTTTAGTTCTACTTTGTTACGTTTTGTGTGATTTGTGTTTTTCCGTGGAAGATGAGAGAGGTCAGATGTCTTTAATTTAACTTCTATTGACTCATTTGCCTGTTAATCATGTAAAGCTGAATGTATTCTGTATAATAATCCTTCTAATCATGTTCTTTTTACCTAAGAGGTGATACTTCTGGTCCTCGAGGTTCCATGATGCTCTAGAAACCCAGTAATCTGCCACACCGTAGATCACCTCTCTGCCCTGGCCCTCTGTGAACATGGACAGATCCTGCAACAAAGAGCTGAGTTGATATCCTCACACAGGCCCGGGTGAGACACTATGATGAGTGGGGATAAAAGAGTATACCTCAGTGAGGTAGAGATAGTGTTGGAAGGCCAGGGTGACATCTCCATTTATGTGAATCTCTTGTTGTCCATAAATGTCCTCTGGACACACCTCCCTCCCTGACACAGCACTCTCCCATGGGAACTTCAGTCCCTGTATTGGTAACATCTTTTCTTTAGAAGACTCAGTCGCAGTTTCATGGTTATTGTTAAAATGTAGAACAAGAGCACGCAGAAAAAGAGTAACAGTATCAGCCCTAAATTATACACAACACTGTTACCACCAGTCTGTTTCCATCCCTCAGCAACTTAACTGACACGAATATGATATCAAACAACAACGCTCTCGTTTACTCTTATCTGCAGATACTCTATTTGTTACAGCTATTAAAGACGCTTGAGGCTAAAGTGTTGCTAGTACAACATTCTAGGTAAAGTTAACTGTAAATGTTGAATTACTGTTGATGTAATGTAGCTCGTTTTGATCTTTTGTAGACTTTATTTTTTAGTTTTACAAGCATAATTATTTTTGTTGTATTTCCAATGGGGACTTAAAGGAAAAGTTTAACATTTGGGTAAAATACACTTTTTTTTGCCGAGATTTAGATCAGAAGATCGATACAACTCTCGTGTGTGTATGCTCATTTAAAGAATAGAGCTAGATGTTCAGCCTAGAATAAAGACCTGAAGCTAGTCTGGCTCTGTTCAAAGGTAACAAAATGCATGCATATACCTATAAAGCTTACTGATTCACATGTTGCATCTTGCCAGGTTAGCTCTTTCCCGCCTTGCTGCTCGTCTTTCGCTAAATGAAGCTGCTAAGCTAAGCTAACCTGTTCCTGGTTCTGCTTCTGGACTAAATTCATTGTTACAACACACATGCTCTAACTTTTGTGGATTGCATCGCATCCTTTTCTGATTTGTTACTACCATTGAGTTTCTCATGTGTTGTCCTAAAGTTTTCAGTTTCACATCTGCTCCCAGTAAAAAAAAAGCTACAAAGACCAAATGTTCTCTTCAACTTTGTTAGGAATGTGTTTAGCTCACTGCATAGCTGTGCACTCATAGTCAGTGAGGGAAGAAGAGCTGTGATGGTGATGGAGTATCCCACTGATGATCATACCTTGAAGCCCTGCTTTTGGGCATTGTCTTTTGCCCCATCCATAGTCCCCACCCGGTACTCCAGCACAGATCGGGCTAGCTTTGGATAGAAGAGGGCTATGGCAGGATACATCCAAATGTCCTGTCACAGGAAGGTGGGATCATTGTGTGATACATCATACAACCCAAACCAACAACATCCAAACAACATAGCTAGCCATCAACGGACACCATGCCTTACCTGGTCCCAGAAAATGTGTCCCCAGTAGTCCTGACCATCCCCACCATTAGACAGTCCGCCTGGACTGACTCCACCAAAGGAGCTGGAGGTGTCATGTATGGAGGGGAAGGTGCTAAGGAGGTAAAACATGCAGCCTATCAGAGCCTTGCAGAGGCCCTCTGACCCTGCCACCTCCACCTTGCTCTGCAGCCACAGTTCTTTCCAGGCCTTCTCGTGAGACGGACGCAGGTCACCAGAGGCTATCAGATTCAGGCCCTCGTCATAATTGGCCTCAGCTGTGTCTAAACTGTTGGCCACAACCAGGATGAAGGCCCAGCGAGCCTGGCTCTGTCCTGGAAGCAGTGTCAGGGTGGGGGGTTTGGGGGTCCAGATAAGGTGCACTGACGGACAGGAACCTCCTGGGAACTCAGCAGTGGTCACCTTTCCTTGGACGTGACTGAGGGAGAGTGGGATGTAGACTGTGTGAGGCATCATATTCATACTGCAGTTCAAAATGCGCATTTTACAGATGTTTTTGTGAAGCGTACCTTCCTCCTTTGTAATCAGGACAAGACTCGAAAACAATGTCTTTGCTTTGAGGTGTGAATGAGCTGACCAGATTCACAGTGATTGTCTCCTCTGAGGTCACCTGACGCACCATCAGAATCTCCATCACCATCAGGTTAGGGTAGTATCGGTGTGAATACAGAGACTGTGAGACCGTTACACTTGCTGAGCTCAGGCTGTGGGTGAAAATACCTGAAAATACCATTAGTCGTCATAATTCTTCACAACACAGATTCCTGCAATCAGACGGTCAAATACTGCAGAGACTACCTGTGCGGGTGTCCAGGCTGCAGGTGTGCTGGGCTGGTGCGTCCATCTCAACCTTCACAGCAAGAGGACAGGGGACATCCGCACGGTGACAACGTCCACCCTCCCCGTTATACACCCCCCCCATGTGCATGGTATTGTTGTACACCCTCCATCCCAGCAGCCCATTGGCTAGTGGAGGGAGGAAGCGGCGGTCAGTGGGTAGAGCGTCAGTGGTGAAGATGTAAGGGTCTTCATCATAGGACATGGTGGTGTTCAGTTGGAAATCTGGTTTCCCCAATGCAGTCAGGGTTCGTTGAGAGGGTCCCAGCTCTTCAACAGTGAATAATTATTTCACATAATACAAGTTAGCGTGGTCTGACAACATCTATATTTTGAAATCAGTTCTCAATGGGAATAACACACTGCCTCATTGAGATTATTATGGTTATGTGCTGTATTTATGCAAGCTTACGAAACTAAAATATCTCAGTTTGCATGGGTATGAGGCACGAGATCACTGCTGGAAACGTTTACTGTGGAACCAAACACACACTCTTCACAGGTTCCTGCCTGCACAGGCTATTTGTGGAATGTGTACTTTGACACTTTTGTGTCACAAGACATGTGCCATCCAAAGACATCATGAAGCAATGATGTGAACAGAAAGTTTAAAAAGGAGCCACTCATCCAACAAAACAAAAACAGACTCAAATTCCTCAGTAATTAAGCATTGAAGTAGTAATTACATTGAAGGCAAATAAATAAACATACAATGTCAGAGCTTAAGCTAAACCACTCCTGAAAGTTAATCAAAGGTGTTGCATTCAACAGCCTGCATAAATAATACCCAGCATACATCCTTTCAACATACATTAAACGGGAAGAAACATCTGTTTCTGCAACAAAGAGGAATGCTGAAAAAGCTAATTGAAGATAAAACCTGCAGAAGGTCCCAAAGCGCTCGTCCTTAACTATTTAACCAACAAAAAACAAAGAGCTCATGTGTTGTAGTTCCTTTTGGAGTCCATGTGAAAGCAAAGGACTCAAATGTTGTTGATAAAGTGGGTTGAAGTTAGTAATGTCGTGCTGAGGACTGGAGGAGGCCATGCAGCCTTCTGTGCTGCAGAGAAAACCTGGACATGATTATGGGTCTGCTGGAAAACATGGCATGGATTTAATGTCGAGGATAAAGCAGAGTATGTGTAAACCCAGCAGTGCAGTTTTCACTGGATCAATATAGATCACCACTCGATTTTAACATGCTCATTAGATTTTCAGTGAATGTCAAGAACACAAGTATTTATGTTGTCAACTCCCAGCTTGAAGAAAAAGGTCTTAACGACATAAAGATACACTTTAGTTACAGTTGGTCAGTCTTGTTACAGGCTGTAACTACTGCCACATGTGCGCACATATTCACAATTAAAGCATCAGGACCACTTGGCTGAGACTGTGAAAATACTCTGAAGGTCACCGTTACAGTGTTTACATTTCCATCCCATCTCTTCTAAGAAGTATCACGTCACTCTCTCCAAACTAAATCATGCCATCTCCCCTCTGCTCACCAGTCGCTCTAAACTCCCTTCTTACCTTTTTGCTGTTCGCTCTTTTATTTTACATCTCACTCAACCAATTTACACGATCATTTGCCAACCAAGAAATGCAACATCCTCTGTTTGCAGATGTAATTTCTCTCTTTACCCTCATTTCTCTACTGTAAAGGCAAAAATTGTTCAGGAAATGATTATTGTTATTTGTAATGGGATAAAAGCCACGGTACAGCCTATTAAGAGACGTGGGCCCCTGGTAAACCTGCTAGAAGGCCGCGATTGAGGGTCTCTCTGATGAACACCACCCAGTATTCCTGTACCCAGTACTCACTTCCGGTCCCAGGTGGACGTTTGAGCGCTCTACCAATTTTACACATAAAAGCCAGTTTGTCAGTCAATTTGTGACAGAAAAGGATACAAAATATGAATGTGGTTTGAAAGATTAGTGCATCGAACAGACAAGAAAGGTTTAATAAAAGACTTGGTTGCATTGTGGGAATTGTAGGACCTGGCATTTGTAAGGCTTAGCACATACCGTTTCACCTTATGAGCCTTTCTCTTGATCCAACAAGATGTTCTGCCTCACTCGCAGCTCAGCTGTAGCATTTCACGAGTTTCACCACTTGGTTGCGCTGAGGAGCTGTTTGTGTAACATCTGGCAACATGCCGGGGGTCAGAGCCACAAACCCTGGGAAAAGAAGTGCTTTGTCCATATAAGGCTGCAATCCATCCGCTTCCCTTCCTCTGTCTTTCTCAGACCTGAGGGATATTTACAGAGAGAGCCTCGGCCAGCCTGCCCTTCCTTATTAGGAGCGCAGCTTGTTGTCAGTACTTGTACCCTGCAGGACAGTGGTCCATCGCTCTGCTCTCAGATGAGACAAACAGATGGATGACTGGTGTTAACTACACTTTAGTCCAAACGGACAAGAGCTCAAAACACAACGGGAGTCTCACAGATTTTTACCCAGACGTCTACTGAGCACTCATCCAGCATTTCTATCATGTCAGTGAAGCAAGTGATGAACTGTCCACCTGGGAGCATCAGTAGATGAATGGACCAGTCCAAACATACTGTAAATACATCTGTGTTGCCCTGTTTCCTCTGCTATGCTCACTGTGTTGCAGCTGTTCTGTTCCTCTTCTTTTTTTTTCTCCCCAGTGATGAACATCTGGCTACCAGAACAACTGTAGGCAGGGACGATACAATGTGGGTGAAGCGGGAAAATCTGACGACTCCATCGGTCACAACACATTAATAATACGATGGGAATTAAAGTGGGATTGAGTGTTGTGGAGGGAAACACTGTTCAGGATACATCCTTGTCAAAGAGTAAAGTAACATTGAATGTCTGTGAACAAAGCAGTAGAGGTGAATCTGACATTCACGTGTACACAATAACTAGGAAGTTGCTACAAACACACTTGTTTTTATTAGGGTGCAGACATCCATTCAATATATTAGAAAACCAACATGTGAAGAAAAGCTACATGGAATTTGACTTCAAAGGGGTATTATTCAAGACGAATATTTATACACATAATATACATCACCACGCTCCACTGCAAGAGAGAAATTGACAATGAAAAACTATGAAAATAATATCTTTATCGATGGTAATATTTAAAACCATCCATAGCATAATAGGCTTTGAGCTGTGGGTAACTTCTCCCTCCACTCACAAGCAAGAGGGTGCTGCTCTGAAACAGGTCCGTCTGTCTGGAGGACGGGCGAAGCGTCGCACATCTTTTATTGCTTTGCAGAGAGTAAAGTGCTGTGGTCGACTGACCTGCTTCTGCGGCCATTTTTTATTTATTTTTTTTAAGAGCATGAAGTGTGTTTGTGGTCACAAAAATAACAATGTATGTGAGGAAGTGCATAGGTGGAGAGGTAGGTGGGTTCAAACACTGGCATGTGGAGACCAAACAACCCAACAGAGTTCTGTGGACTGTCCCCGTCATCAGGACGATGTTGAATGTAGAGACAGAGCCTGAAACGTGAAAGAACTACAACAAAACCTTTACTGCTTGACAACACCTTCGATTTGAACTGCGAGTATTCCCTTTGGCTGCACCTTGTGGCCGTTTATTTCCATCCATACAAAACATACACACATTCACTTCCTGCCACCCTTTAACCCCCTCTGTCACCAGGGTTACGCCCCTTTCCTTAAAGAGGCCCCGTGAATCCGGTCGTTCCCTACAATGTCATGTATTTTTCGCCATGACTCGGCGAGCTACGCACACAGTTACGAACACAAAGCTAAAAGCTAACACATCAGAAAGCACGAAGATTCAACACAGATTCCAGAGATATCTTCAGAATGTCTCTCCGTGAAACCATTACAGAGCTATCAGCCAACAAGCACCAGCACCATAAACCGCTTTATCAATAATAATCATAAATGCACCATACCGTGAGCTGATTTCGTGAAGAGAACAGATAAATTCCTGGTTATTTCTATTCAAATATGTGTTAGACGTATATCCTGTTTGTCATTGAACTGTTTCCTTGAAGAAAGGGGGGTCAATCTAGTTTAGGGGAGCTGGGGGTGGGGATTTTACTTTCGGTGTATTGGATTTTACGCTTTGCGAGGGACGGCGCGGTTTTGATTTTGACTGGCTAACGATTCTGTCAATCAATACAACGTTGTCCCAGCTCAATTCTATGGACTGATGCATCGAAGGAGGGTTCATTCACTGAAATCGACCAATGCTGAGGTAGGTCTCCACAGACACAGAGAAACTGCAGTCAGACGAGACAACTCCATAGATTACAGACACAAACGGGGCTCAGAGAGGATTATGGCTCTCAAAATGAAGCCACACTGCTGTATTTGGATAGATTGAACACTATTAGTGATAAAACAAGTGGAATATATAGTTATATAGGATATAAAATTACAATGGAACAGCTGGTTCCAAAATGACAATTTCGTGAACTCGCCTGACCTCTCTGCAAATTCTGACTTTGATAAAGTGAAGCAGGACAAAATTAGAGAGGTTTTAGTACAGAGAGACTGTTCATATACTGTGCTATGATTTGGAAGAGGTTTGAACTTTCAGCTGCATTATTCAAAAGACATAATCATGCTTTCATGCTTTTTTTTCAGGCGAACCTGAAACTTTTCAATTTGAGCTGTGTGCCATCTTCATTTACTCTTAACCAGTAACATATACAAAAAAACAAAACTGCAATCTTCAAAGGATAATCCCTGAGAATATTTCACATCCGATTTTCTGATCAATTTAAATTAGTATGTGCTTGTAATTGTACATTTTGGCTGACGTAAATTTGTATCACAACCTCTCGAAATATGATTTCGTCAGAGTACGATTTCATTGAAAGACGATCAATGTTGAAATATTGCCCCTAATGTGTGCTAGTTGTTTATTAATTACTGCATGGTCTAGTCCTTGGATTCATTTGTGATCTGTCCCCATACCTCACTGCTGAAACTACTGGAACCTCAAGGTATTGTCCTTTTTTGGTTTGAGAGAAAAAGGTTCATGTTAAACTTTAGCTGCACCATATTTACAGCACCCATCCCCTACACCTTTACTCCCGTGTATTTCACTTCTTGTTTTAACTGTATGCACTCCGTTGGGAGTGTGAATGCGGGTGTGCTCAGAGTGTCAGGTTGGCAAACCTTTTCATTTTTTACGTTTCCAGTTTTCGTAGTACCCTGATTGACCTGAAGATATTTTTTGCTGCCATGGAGTTTGTTAAAATGCTTATTCACAACCGTTGCCGTGATTGTATTCAGTGGTTTTCGGGTTTTCAGTAGTCCGAGCATGCTATTGATTGGAGGTAGAGAGAGCCATACTGAGACATACTTGCCATCTTCGAGGCTTAACAGAACATCATCTTGGTATGTGAGCCATGCTCTGGTCCTGTCTCACATTGCCAGCAGCTCAGAGTTGGACTCAACAGGTAACTATCAGTCTGAAATTGAGATAAATGGCCCGCAAATCTGGAGGTAGATCCAGAGATCATTAGTGCAGGGTTAAAAGAAGGTACCATCCCAAAACAACAAAATGCAACAACATCGAAAGATTTTGGAGTTTGTAAAATCAGCCGCTATATAATGGAATGTATTCTGTCTTCCAGACAGCGACTGTCTTAATCATAGTAACAAAATAGGAGTGGGAGGGACGTTAGCGTTCAAATCAACGTAGCTGGATGGTCAGACCGGCGGCCATTTGAATGTGTTCCTTTCATAGACTGAATAAGAAGTGGAGGCAGTCATCGGGATGCCACTCATTGGTTTGTGGACTACCGTTTTAAAGTGCAGTTGTTGCCAAGTTGTTTCTTTCTCAACAAAAGAACAGATGTCACCATATTTAGAATGTGGAGGAGTGACATAGAGACGCAGGCAGCGACCCTTTATGGTCTGTTTGACTCTAAATGGACCATAATGTACGAAGTGAACATCATGCTGTATTGAAGACTACTTTAAACTAGAGATTGAGACCATAAACTCATGTTTACAATGTTTACTGAGGTAATAAATCAAGAGAGAAGTAGAGTAATTTTCTCATCGACTTCTATACAATTCTTTTAGCAAACAGAGGAGTCGCCACCTGCTGGTCTGTAGAGAGAATGCACGTTTTAAGAAACTGCTGCATCAGCTTCACTCGCAGAACCGGTGATTGCCGCCTGGTCCGTTGCCATTCAGCCCGCTTTAGCAAGCTAACTTCTGTATAAACTCAACTGACTTACGGAAAATCACAGACTCACTTAGGTGAGGATTTGCAATAACGACTAAAATGAGCAGTGGAGTAGTAACATTAGCATCGAGAGTCAGAGTAAATAAGTAAAATTGAATAACTTAATACTTCCTGCGTAAGCTCTCTTCCCAGCAAGCTGCGACACTTTACGTCCCCTCTGATGTGGTTGTCGCCATAACAACAAACAACATCTGACCTTTTCTTTTGTAGTCAAATGACCTCGGAACAGTTCACAAGACAATGAATTGAAACAGGTTCCTCAAAAGACATTTGTATCATCGAGCTCTGTTTCATCACCGTCTGAAAGTTAAAAGGCTATAAAACTAACTTCATAACTTGATCTAGTTCAGCTGGGCCTTCCAGGCTATCAAAGTCCTGTCTCTCTTCCTTCAGCTGACATCCACCCTGCATCGTTTGCTTTTGCACCTTCAACACTTTCGCAGCACACATGCCACACATCCATGCATTGGTTTCATGCTTTCATGGCTAACATTGCTGATTTCCACACCGTGTGGTGTGTAATGTAATACATTACAGACAGATGGCTGATCCAAATCTGCCTGCAGGAGTTCACAGCTCACATGCTCGACTTAAGTTTTAAACTAAAGCGAAAGCCTTTTTTTCGACTTCATCTAATTGATACCATAAATGAAAGGTAATTGGCTTTTACATGCATTTACTCTCCACTGCAGCTCTGCTCACCAGACTTGGGAGGTCACCCTGGAGAGAAATAGAAGGTCTATGTTCATCCTTTAGTCCTACCCAGATTGATCATCTTGTCGATAGTGCTACAAGCTCACTGAGAAGGACACTAGACTCTATTGCTCCTTTAAAAAAGAAGTTAGTCAAACAAAGGAGGTTCGCTCCATGTTATAACCCTGAAACCCGCAAATAAAAGCAAACATCGCGAAAACTTGAAAGAACATGGCATTCCACTAACTTGGAAGAATCTCGGCTAGTCTGGCGAGACAGTCTTAAAACGTATAAGAAGGCCCTCCGTAATGCCAGAGCAGCTTATTACTCATTGTTAATAGAGAAACATAAGAACAACCCCAGGTTCCTCTTCAGCACTGTAGCAGGCTGACAGGGAGTCACAGCTCTGTTGTGCCGAGTATCCCTATAGACCTCAGTAGCAATGACTTCATGAACTTCTTTAATGATAAGATTATAATTATTAGAGAGAACATTAATAATCCCCTGCCCTCGACAAGTACCGATCTTTCCACAAATAGAGTAACCTTAGCTCTGGTAAAAATAATTAATGACCTTTTAATCATCATTTAACCTCACCTCATTTAAATCAAGATTGAAGACTTTTCAGTTTGCTGCTGCCTTTAATTGAACCACATTCAATTAATATATTAATCAATTTCCTGCATTTCTGCATTTTACTACTGTATTTTATTTCTTACACTGTTCTTAATTGCTGTTAAATCTCCTTTTCTTTTGCCTTATGTTTTGATGCTTTTAATGGTTTTAAAAAGGACTGCACAATATATCGCCATTTCCTCCGGGACCGAGTTCGTGCAAGGCGTACACTATAAAACGCAGATCGGCAGAGATCTTTTCCAGACGTGGTTTGTGTGTTAGTAATTGCAGAATTGCGGCAGTGTATGGTTGATTGCGTGCAGCGCAATGTCTCAAGGAGACATCGATTCATATTTAGAAAGTGCACAATATGTCGGCATTTCCTCCGGGACCGAGTTCGTGCAAGGCGTACACTATAAAACGCAGATCGGCAGAGATCTTTTCCAGACGTGGTTTGTGTGCGAGTAATTGCAGAATTGCGGCAGTGTATGGTTGATTGCGTGCAGCGCAATGTCTCAGGGAGACATCGATTCAAAAAAGCGAGTGTCTCTCCACTCCGGTTCTGCCCTTTACGCACCGGTCACATGACAGCGCATCCACTCCCAACGCCCTCACCGACAAAACCCGGGCCGGTCCTCTGCCCGAGCACAACAGTGCGCACCGCACAATAACCTCGAGCCAACATCCACAGTAAACCAACACCTGATACGCGTACCTGTTTATCTGTAAGTGGGAGCACGTGCGGCTCTAACAGTTAACCCCTTCGGGAAACGAGGGGGGTGAAGCCCTAAACATTGTTCAGTAAACAAAGAATCATTTCAAAGTGGAGTACCGTGGCCTGATTGTCCTGCTGAATCTCTAAGGAAAGAAATGTGGCGCTGCACCACTGTTTGTGCATTATGTACAGTTTTTCTTTACTTTCTATGCTGGAATACCTGGCGTCAAACCTGCTGTCTTTAAGTATGAAACATATAAACAGAAGCACATTAGGCCTACTAAATAAAAAGGAAAATGACTGAGGGATAATCTTCAAGACAGGGGTCTAGATTGAGTAAAAAAGCAGGAGCAACTTTCAGGCCCTGTCATTTCAGATGATATAATGTTTAATTAAAGCATAAATAACACACAGTAAAGCCCAAGTTTAGTTCCCAGCTTTGCACAATTGGAGGTCCAGCCTACAGAGTAAATGTATCGTTTAAAATAAATGGTTTCTATCGTTTCCATGTTTTATTTTTGCAAACTAATTCCTTGATAATACACATAAAATAAAAAAGATGTAGTGCAATCATGCAGCATCACTAAAACTAAAAGCACAAAATATATTATAATTTATCTGTTGCCTACAGCCAGAGGCCTTTGTTTCACATCATCCTTCATCTCTTTCTCGTCCCTCATTTCCTGTCAGCTCTCCACTGTACCCTCTAATAAAGCAACAAAAATACAATTGAAACAAATCCTGATCTGACCTGCAGGAGACCCACGGACTGAAAACCTGAATGTGTGCTGAACGTGCTGCATGGAGTCTGATGGCTGTAATGCAGAATAAGACTTCATGCGAAACAAGCCTTAGACGACATCATGTGTTGTTGGAGTTAAAGTAATAACTACATAGTTTACATATGTAGTCATTTGACTTCACCACATGGCTGCTACCTAAATGTGATGGACACCATTCTAAAAGAATCAATCTTCACGATGTTCCACTTCACATCATGTCTAATTGAACCACATGTGGGAAGTTTTGTTGTACTTGTTGGCTACATAAGATAATCATCTCGTCTGTATCTAAAGGTGGTACCAACAAGGCAGAGAGGGAAACACTTGAATCCTTTACCGCCATTGTGCTCAGCTTTACAGGGAGCTCGTCAGAAGTGAAACGATCTAAAACGACGCTTAAAAAATAAAATTTAAACCAATCGTGTTCCGCCCATACAGGTCAAATCAAACTCATCTTTTGACACTCACCGTCCAACCATGCAGCCTTCCTCCTCGGCTTCCCTGCTGTACTTGTGTCTGGCGGCTGGCGGTCCCAGGGCATCAGATGTGCCGAAGAACACTGCAGAGGAATACACTGCTATTCCAGATCTCCCTGCTCTGACGACTTCATATCCTGGACTGGCTGCCGTTGAAGACGGGGGAGATGAGGAAATCTGGACGCTGTGAATTCCCTCAAAAGCATCCATGTCTCTCTCAGGCTCCTCGGGAACTTGTAGACGTCTCCACTGAGGTTACAATCAGTTTGTCAAATGCTTTTAGTGGTGTTTAGTGATCCTGATATACCTGCGGGTGCCAAGCACAGACAATTCAGAAGAGAAAGAGTTTCATCCTGGAATTTGGAATCGCACGAAAACTAAAAAAGTTTCACTCAATAAACCTCACAGTCAAAGTCGTTCAGTAGCCAGTGGACGAGTCAAGACCTCTGCAGTGTTTGAATAACTTACACACGTGCCAGAGGAGCTCAGGCTCTTTTATTTGCCGGTTCTCATGCTCAAGGAATGTGTTTCTTTGTGAGATATCCAGTGTAAACATTACTTCAACTTAAGTTAGGACAGTATCATACACGAGAAGCTGCGAGAAACTTAATCCAGGATGATTTAAGGACAGCAAAAATGCACAGAACATACTCACCAAAGTGTTCAAAATTGATCTCTAGTCGTTGCAGGAGCATCACAAATCTGTCAAAACAGCTGAAATCGTGCTTTAATAATCTCAAGATTGAACTCTGTCCGCACTTCTCTCTGCTTTTTGGTCTCCTGGTTAGACAGGAAGGGTTAATCACTAACACCCTCTGGCCAGTTAGAGTACAGCTGTACACATTTCTTCCAGCAGAGAGAGAGGGGGGGGGGGGGGACGACACACAGTCTCACCTGATCAAGAGGTTTCCATGAGGAAAAACCGAATGACACAAAATGAATCAATGTTCCCTGTATAGGTGTGAACTGAAATCAAGAAATGAGAATACGTTCAAACAGGTTGTGTGTTCACCAAAAGCCAGAGATAGTTAACTGGGTGTTCCACCTTGAGTAAACTGCTTTCATAGAGTTATATTTCAAAAATGTCAACACAACTACTCAGCACTCGTGCCTTTCAGCAACCAATTTGTGGCAGTGTGGGCGCTCTGCTGTCCTCAGATTTGTTCAGATTAACAGGACCTGGCCTCACAATGCAGCTTTGTTGCTGAAGCAGATTAACACATCAAGTGACCGGAGGTGTAGGAGTCCCCTGCTCTCTTTTTCTTTCCGGCTTCCTTTTTTTCCCCAACATCATTCCAACGAACGCTGCGGCTACACATCTCGGGCCACAGTGACTCCGATGGACAGACGTTTTCATGTTGCGTGGTAGGTAAAAACTTCACAGCTTTGTGTTTGAGGCCCTCGCATGTTGCATTTGCCTGTTGTAGCCCCGCGAACATCTCCTCAGATGTATTGGTGTATTTCAGATCTATGAAATAAGGGAAAATATTATTTGAAATGGTTATTTAAATGTGCAGAAAAATGGAAAATCAGTATCAGTTGATTAAGAGAAACCAAACATATGGATTAAAGAGTACGTAGAGAAAATATATGTTTTTTTTTTACTTTATCATTTTAGATTTGTGACCAAACTGGCCTTATGAGATCCAGGCTGATCGCTGACGTTGAGCTGAGACGAAGCACAGAGAACACAGCCACACTGGTTTGCTTCATGTCACAACACAGTCACCCAGCAAGTTGGCCAGCAAGCAGCAATGACTGTAACGTACTCTCGCAGGGTTGCCGATGCAGGTCTGGGGACCTTCTTTCACCTGCTTCTGCGTTGGAAGGGCAGCATTTATAAACTGCTCTATAGAGAGCTCATCATCTTCACTCTTCTCTACTACTTCTTCAGCATTGTTTATAGGTACTCTCATAGCAGAACTTCAATCTTCTATATTTTTTTTTACCTAAACATCTTTGTTACGGGTCACTTAGATTTAGTTCATTGAAGAAGTGTGACCGAGGTACTAAGGAGGACATTCTGTAGTTGAAACTTCAAACTACGTAACAGAGACACGGTTTCTAAATAATAATAATTATTTCTTTGGCATTTCTGTACTGAAATTTTGTGTTACTTATCGGCCGATATATACGCCCGATATTGACGATAAGTATCGGCTAATATCAGAACCCGGACCGATTTATCCGCTCCAGTGGCAGCGTTACTTAAAGGCGCTATGTCTACGAGATTGAGAGCATTTCTGTTGCCTCTCAGCGGCTCTAAACATGGCTGAACAATGCAATGTTCTCATTTTAATTTTGAGATCCACTTCATGTTCTACACAAGAGTTTTTGAGTTTTTTATTAAATGGCTTTACTTTATTAAAACAGACAATTTTCTCATTTTGATAACATATGGAAGTCATTACAACATGCCTATGTTACAATGAGAACACATTTTTTGTTTTAATAGGATAAGTTGGTGTGTTACTTTAGCAGTAAATGTTTCTTGTTTGTGATACAACAACATACAAAAATTGATGTAATAAGAAAAGTTTTATGCAAAAACGGATTCATTTGGGATGTTGTATGTTGGACCAGAAAGTGTCACAGGGCTCACCTCCCTGTGTTTTAGTTGTAATGGGCTCAATAGATGTTTCCTTCACCAGGTTTGTGCTTACCGATGACCAGAAGAGGCTGTTTGAGAAGCTGTCGATATACTGTGACCGCTATGCAGAGCTCATCCCGGTGTCTTTTGTGCTGGGTGAGTTGAGGCTGACTGTTTCATGGATCTACATCTCAATCTAAGACCATTCTCCTGGAAACGATCACAGGAGGTTGGCATGCACTTCTGTACTTGCAATGTTCTTTTTTTTTTTGCCAGGCTTCTATGTCACCTTGGTTGTGTCCCGTTGGTGGGGCCAGTTTGAGAATGTCCCCTGGCCGGACCGCTTGGCAGCATTAGTGGGTGGTCATGTTCGGGGAACAGACGAGGCCTCCAGGCTGACCCGACGGACTCTGATGCGATACGCCAACCTCTCTGGTGTGCTCATCTACCGCTCCGTCAGCACGGCCGTCTACAAGAGGTTCCCCACCATGGAGCATGTGGTGCGGGCAGGTACAACGTGGCCACGAAACCACCAAAACTCACTGTCGCTGGTACCAGTCATAAGACAACAACATCAAAATCTGCTGAATCTGTTTGCACTATTTAAAAGAAGAAGAAAAAAGAAGAAAACTGTGTAAGGTGGTCCAGCATGGAACCGGTTGAGACTCAGTGTGTTTCCATCTGATGTGGTTGAACTATTTGTATGCTACATGCTACTGATGTAACGGCTGAGTAAAGAACTACAAACATGGAAACAAACGTCTTAAATGCTTTGTCTCTTCGTGTCATTCCTTTATTTCCATGCCGTGTTTGTGTCTCTCAGGTTTGATGACGTCCGATGAGCTGAGGCACCTGGAGGACTTGCGCTCTCCTCACAACAAGTTCTGGGTTCCCTGCATGTGGTTCGTCAGCCTGGCTCTGAGGGCTCGGATTGAGGGTCGCATCAACAACGACGTGGCTCTCACAGCCATTCTCACTGTAGGTCATCAAGTGCATCTGTCTGCAGGCCGAAAGAGTTGAACATCATCACGTTCTGAAACATTTTTTAAAATTGCTCCCCCCCCCCTCATTTGGCTGTTCTGCTTTTTTCCCTCTGTTCAGGAGTTGAACAGTTTACGGGCAAAGTGCATGAAGCTGTATGGTTACGACTGGATCAGCCTGCCTCTTGTCTACACTCAGGTTTTGTTGATATACTGTGTTGTAACTGAAATATCGTAGATGCATTTGCGATTGAACAAATTGAATGAACAGTTCTTGTGTTGTGATAAATGTGCAATGATTAGGTGTCTAAAAAGAGATAACACTGCTAATGGCGATGTAGAGCTTATATTAGGCTGCTGGTGGGCGATAGAGAATGACATTTAGTGTGTCACTCTAATCCGAATCATCGTGGACCTAAAATCATTAACTCAGTTTGTCAAATTAGAAATCTGACCAAGCAAAACACAATGAGTGCACAACAATAATGCAAAGACTTGACAAGAGACCGTTTCCTCAAAGGGAGTTGTGAAACACGCGTGACTCGTGTTTTTTAACCAGGTGGCCACAGTGGCGGTCTACAGCTTCTTCCTGGCTTGTCTGATCGGTCGTCAGTTCTTGGATCCAGCTCAAGGCTACTCCGGTCACGATCTGGACTTCTACCTGCCCGTGTTCACCCTGCTGCAGTTCTTCTTCTATGTTGGCTGGCTGAAGGTGAGGTTCAAGTCACGCTGATGCTGCACAAGAAATGCTCTTCATTTGTCCTGCCGAGCTGTATTGTGGTGTCTTTCTGCTCGTGGTCTCAGGTGGCTGAGCAACTCATCAATCCTTTTGGAGAAGACGACGACGACTTTGAAACCAACTGGCTCGTCGATCGCAATTTACAGGTTTGGATTCAAACTATTTGCCACTTTCACATCAGCCGCAGACAGAGGCGGTCTTATTCTTCCTGTTTTGATTTGTCTCTCAGGTGTCCTTGCTGTCGGTGGACGAGATGTACGACAGCCTGCCGCTGGTGGAGAGGGATATGTACTGGAATGAGTGTGAACCTCAGCCTCCCTACACTGCTGCCAGCGCTGAACATCGCAAACCCTCCTTCATGGGCTCAGCCCTGGATATCAGGTTCAGTAATGTTTTTACTTTCTGGCAGACAATTCTAAATACCGAGAAATACTCTCCCAACCATATAACCACTTATTTCATCTGAACTAGTGTTCCCAAGGAGGAGATGGAGTTTCAGTCCAATCTGGAGCAAATTAAAGAACACGAGGAAGCCAACTACTCCACCCCGCTGCTCGGAGGGCTGGGTCGTGTCCTCGGTGTCCAGTCCCCTAACTTTCCTCGCTCCTCCCGCGTCTCTCTGCTGCGCCGCCGCCCTGGAGCGCCACTGAGCCGCTTCCCTCTTTACCTGCACCCAGAGGCCTCATTGACTCCACCGCAAAGCCGCCAGCCTCTGAACCACGAGCGAGATCCAGACTATGCCTTCTCCACCATGCCCCTGAATGAGAGACCGGGTTTCTACAGCTGCCCACAAACACCCATCCACTGTGTGCCCCCCGCGGTGCCTCGCCCTCGACCTGCCCGGCGAACTCAGAACGAGTGGAACCGCAGCTGCAGCTCCCTGGCTCCTCAGATGGCGGGCTCACAGCCGCTGCCCCCCGACACCCCCAACCACGTCCCCCCACCGCCGTCCTCTGCTTTCCCCTGGCTGAGTGAGGATGGCGAGGTCCAGAGTGCCCCTATGTTCTCGTTCCCAGACCCTCCGCCTGAACTCAGACCTGAACACAGACCTGAACACGGCCTGCTGTCTCGCCGCCCTCCACCACCGCGCCTTACTCTGGACACCCTCCCCTCAGCTGACAGCCAGCCCGGGCCCCCGAGTGCTCTGACTGCAGGAAGCGGAGGAGAACGGGTGTTCTCGTTCACTCCTCCTTCCCGAACAGCAGCTACAAATCCCCATAATCCCAACAGCAGCTCTGGCAGCATTAATGCAACAAGCACCAACGTGACGGGAAGTCTCTGCAACGGTACAAGTCACACTCATTTTAGTAGCCATGGGAATTTCAGCACCAACATGAGATCAAGCAACGGGGGCACCAATGGTGGGCTGAGCAACAACATGGACACCGTTTCCACTTCGGCGCCATCGCAGCAAGAAACCAATCAGCAACACTCGCCCAATGACTCAGGAATCTCATTGGCTGAAGGAGAGCTGCTGGGCGTTTTGGTGGACGGTGGCGTGAAGAAGGCGGCAGGAGGGAAGGAGCAAGAATGAGAACACAAGGTGTGACAGACCGTGGGTTTTGTATAGATGTGGCATTCAAAGTATTTCACACAAACGCGCACGAATTCATGTTACATCTGAACTGTATTAGTCATCTGGAGCCCTACACACAATAGATACGTATGTGTTGCAAACACAGTAGTTAGGCTCTACTTTGTTAAACTGTTATAGAACAATTAACCTACTTGTAAGAGATTTAACCCTCAACATGTGAAGGAAAAATAAGAAACTAGTTAGGTCTGAAACTCGACAGGAAAATGTGTATATTCTAGTCTTTTCAGCATTGTTTCCATCAGTGCACTCTTTAATAAATCATATGCATTTCATGTTTAGTTAATTTTTTTAATAAAAAAAAAGTGTAGTCTTGAAATTACTTACTATTTTTATTGGATTATATAAGGAAACGATGTACACATAACAAATAGAGAACCGATGCATTTCTGCTGGAACAATATCGTTATGCATAAGCTAAATGTGGATCATATTTGAAAAATGTGAAATTCAATAGCAGAGGACTTGGACGGTGTATGGAAGAACTTTACAAAATGTGGGAGGGATTTATCATCCCTATTGAAATAGAATGCCTGTGAATAAAGACATTTTGTTTTAGTAATCTCCAAATTTAAAGGGACACAAAAAGCAGTGGGCCAAAAAAAAAGAGCCAATCTGAATCAGGTAAAATAATGTGTAAGTGTGCACTGGCCTTTACAGCGAATAAAATGTTGCGCTGAATAAGCTTTTATTAGGCTTCACAAATAATCAAATCTAAAAACCTACACAAGATTTCTTTTTTTTTTTTGTTCAACCATTTTATTATAATTTATTTATATATAATATATATAATTTACAACAAACAAAAAAAAAAACATAAACAGACATTAAAACAAAGATGAAACTTTATACAGTAATATAATATGTGTATCTGCAGCAGTGTACAGACATCACTTGCCTCCAAAGGGAGGAGAGTGCCACACAGCCGAGCTGGTCCGTTTGAAATAACGAGGCTTGCTCTTGTAAAAGATATTTTCCAGTTTTGGTGGCGCAATTGTTCCAAAGAGAGAGTCTAGATCAGGAGGGTTGAAGTACTGCTTCATCATGTTGTGCTGCAGATTGCGAGCTGGAGGGGAACAAATTAAAGACAATGTTGTGATTTAAGACGACGCATGAGACTGACGTCACACTGTGCAAACCCAAAATAAGTCTGGTAAAAAGTATTAGTGGAATTAACTCAATTTGGAACAAGTCACAATATTACAATTGACTGACCTCAGCAGGCCTGCGGGGCCTAGCTATGGGTGTTAAACTATGATTGGACAACAGAGGACTTGGTCAATTTCAGCTTCGTGCATTACAAAAAATATTACTAAAGTGAATTATAAACAACGCTACAGAAGGCGAGGTAAATAGGTTGATCATCATAATAAATGACCGTGATATTAAATCATCTCTGCCCAGGATGGAACGGGCTTCCTTGGGGCAGACTCGTCATCAGTGGAGTCGTCACTGTTTTGGTCCATCCCGTAATCGTCCCCAAATTTGGGCAACGGTTTGTTGCCGGCCTTTGGAGTGATGGAGTACGATTGTGGCGATCGCTGCAGAGGATAAAACACACGTTTCCATAGTGTTCAAAGACAGGAACAGATTCAAAACATCCGCCAAGAACGCATTATTTAAACTTACCACAAAATCCACTGTCTTATTGAGGTCAGCACCTTTTCCTACAGGCGGCCCATTACAGAGTGCTGCAAGAATTCGGAAAAGCAGCTCTGAAGAAACAGAAGATTTAAGAAACAGTTTGTGGCAGAGTCAGACCGGGCTAAAGCCATTACAGCATCAAGTGGGGTCTTTATTGCTGCGGACATGAGGCCATACTCAGTGGTAGAAAACAAAGGATTTCAGAATATGCTTAAAGTGCTTGAGCCACGTTACGAAGTCCCCTCACGCAACCACTTCAGTGGGAAGATCGTTCCAGGCTTATATGAAGACGAAAAGATCAAGACGAGTTATCCAAGGCATCCTTTGTTGCCATCACCAAAGACGGGTGGACCTCCAGGGCAACGGAGAGCTACGTGACTGACCGCTCACTTCATCACGGCGGAGTGGGAGATTCATAGTCCGGTGCTGCTGTGAGAGTCACACAGCCACAAACCTGGCACAAGTGCTGACAGAAGCAGTAGCAGAGTGGAAGCTATATTCCAAAAGCAATATTCCAGTCACCACAGATAATGCCAGGAACCAAACAAATGCAGTCATAGAAGCTGGACTGGGACCACAGATACCTTGTTTTGCACATGTGATCAATTTAGCATCACAAAGGGGAATCTCAGTGAACCAGATGGACCGCCTCCTTGGGAGAATCAGGAAAGTAGTTTCATTTTTCCACCGAAGCACAACAGCCACTCATGTGCTTCAGACCAAGCAAGAAATGCTACAGCTACCGTCCCACAAGCTCATACATGATGTCCCAACAAGATGGAACTACACTTATGACATGCTGGAGCGTTATCTTGAGCAGCAGGCAGCTATTTACTCTGCACTGACAGACAAGACGCTGAAGAAAAATATCAGAAACATCGTCACCTTGTCCGATGCTGACGTGAAAATTGCAGAGGATGTCCTCCAGGTGCTCAAACCCCTCAAAACCATTACAACCCTATTGAGCACTGAAACTACACCATCTGTGTCCATGATCCTACCTCTGAAATCCATGGCCCCAAGTGAGGATGACTGCACAGTCACTAGAGATGTGAAGGCTGCCATTAGAGGGGACCTGAACCCCAGATACATGGCCCCCCCTAATCTACAAGACTACCTTCATAGATCTACTGCACTAGATCCAAGGTTTAAGTCCCTGTCTCACCTAGACCCTGCCCTATGCTTGAGAACATACAATGATCTCTCCACTGAGATTATGGCCACTGAAGAGGTAACAAAAAAATGAATGAGAGCGATTTATTTCATTGTAGTCATCCCAATTATAGTTTCATGAAACATGAGATAATTAGTTTTACAGATCAAGTAAGTGCAGGGTCAAGCCACAGAGCACGCATTGACAGGACCAGACTCAGAGGCATCTCCTCCACAGAAGAAGTCAGCCATAGAGGAGCTTTTTGGAGAGACCTTTGCGAGCAAGGATGATGACCGCCACACCTTTGCCAACACGATCACAGAGGAAGTGGCACTCTACAAGGCAGCAACTGGCATTCCAGTGGGGGGTGATCTGCTGGCATGGCGGAAAAGCAATCAGTGTAAATACCCTCACACTGCCATGATGGCAAGACGCGACCTCGCTGTACCTGGCACTTCAGTGCCTAGTGAGAGGGTGTTCTCCACAGCAGGGGGCATAGTGACTGCAAAAAGCTCTACCCTCTCCCCAGAGAATGTAGACAGTCTCATCTTTTTGAAGAAAAATTTAACATTGTAGATCATTTCATAGGAACGGTAGACATTCCACGTTTATTGCAGTGTATTTGAATGGAAGGAAGTAAATATAGACAAATTGTTGCCTCGCAGTTCAGTTCAGTTAACAGTGTAAGCCAGCGCCGGTCTGCTCTGCTTTCTTTTTCACGCTGTAGACATTTGCAGTTTTTTTTCTTTCAGTATTGACTAAAAGAAGAGGGTATCAAGTCAACATAATTCATGTTTCACTTAAACAGAGTTGAGTTTTATTTATTTCATTTTGGATACCATCAATATTTTTGTTTTTATGAGAGGCTATAGCCCAAAGTTTTTTGCTTTCAGTGTTCTTGTACTTATCTACTTAATAAATGGAAAGCAAAGTTACATTTGACTCCTCCCCTTTTCTTTGCTGATCCGAAAAATTATCTGAACTCCTGAACCGTGATCCGAACCGAACGTGATCCGTGACACCCCTAGCCAAAACATTCGGCAAATTTCAAACAGTTTTTAATTTCATTATGGGGTTTTCCAGGAATTAGATGTATTTTGACAATTAGCCTGCCGATGGCCAGATGTTTCAGCTGACATTTAACATACGCTATCTATTAAGAAAGGGCACCACTACTGCATTCTGTGCCCTTCTTTAATGCTGACAGCACTGTGGAGATAGGCTAGAAATATCATGAAGAACATTTCGATAAGAGGTAAAAGGTATTGAGGAATCTTTCCAGATGTGAAGTTACCCTGACCAGAGACATATACATTTCTACACTTTCTTGCTTTTAAAGCTCTTTTCTACCATCAGATTATGTTGCTCTTTGGCAGTCAGTAGAACATCTGTTTTATTGGACAGTTCTCAGAAGTCAGTGTTTTCCATTTTGTTTGCAGGTGTACCTAAAGTAAAGTAAATGTCCCCCTGTTGGTTTACCTTTGCAGAAGCGGCCTTTTGAGCAGCAGCTTCTCGCTCTTTGGCAGCTTTCTCTTCTGCAGCTAATCTCCGCTCCTCCTCCTAGTGGAACAGAAGTCAGTGTTTTCCATTTTTTTTGGGCTGCTAAATCAAACACCGTTTGACACGCGTTTAAGACATTCAATTTCTCACCAGTCTTTTCAAACGTGCCTTTCTTTTCTCCTCCAGTTCTCGCCTCTCTTTCTCTTTCGCTGCTCTCTCCACTTCCTGCTGCAGAGCAAGAGCTTTTTCTTTTTCCACTCGCTCCCTGAAAAACAGACATTAAGTCAGGAACTGTTTTATTGCTTTCACCAATGCAGCTTTCAGTTTAATCCACCTTTACCGTGTTGAAAAGCTAATCAGATTACTTGGTGTATAAAGCAGCTGGTATGGTACTATTGATAGGAGTATTGAAGGCCACCAATAACCTTTCAGCAGCAGCTAGGCGCTCTCTCTCCAGCTCCAGCGCTCGGCGAGCTTCAGCCAGCTTACGAGCTCGCTGGTCCTCCTCCTCGGCCTTCTTAGCCAGTAACTCCTGCTGCCGCTTCTCTTCCTCCTGGAGTTAAAACAAAACGCGTACAACATTTTAAAAAAAGGCTGATTGCAAACCGAAGATTATGTTACTTTATAAAAAAGAAAAAAAAGAAGAAAAAAAACTTCCCGCTACATGACAAGATGAAAAGTTGTACTTTGGACACAAACTGAACATTTTGTTGCAACGTCTCGAAAAATGCACCTAAACGGTCACAATGCGACAGCCTGCTATGCGCCATGTAGTTCTCAGCTAAATTCTTTGCAGTCACACAGACTTGATATACGGCACCAAACTAAGCCCAACACAAATGACAGGAATGAATAAGACGGCGCCGTCTCACCGCTTGCTGAATCTTCTTCCTTTTAGAGTCTTCCTCCAACTTCCTCTTCTGCTCCAGGTCGTCTTGACGTTTAATGGCCTCCTTCTTTTTGGCCTTGTCGTCTGCCAGACGCTGCACCAAGAGACCCAACACCAAATGTTAGATATGGGGTTCAATCTTTTTTGGAGGTGAACAAATAGAGTGAAGTTGCCAAATACCTTATCATTCTTCTCATCAATCTGAGCCATCTTTTGCTCAATCTTCTTTTTCTTCTCCACCTCCTGCTGCTCTTCTTTTACTTTGGCCTCAAACACTCTTCTCAGCCTCTCATCTCTCTTCCTGGACCACAAAAATTAAAAGTCGAAGCACAAGAACAAACTACGGTTCAGTCAGAGGGAGTAAAGATGTGGAGCGTTAACCTTTTGAGATTGTCTCGTTTCCTTTTCTTCTCCTCATCCATTTTCTTCATCCTTTCTTCCTCCAGCTCCTGCTTCTTCTTAAGTGCTTCCAGTTTGTAACGCTCCTTCGTCTGAGAAAAGAGAAGACAAGGTTTAAGGAAATGTGTGTTGTCAGAAATCAACTAATTCTAACACATTGTTAATAGGCAGCAAATGTCAAAGGAATACAAGGAGCAGGTGGAGCGCATGCATGTGGAAAAAGATCACCATACCAGTGAAGCAAAAATCCACCGTGACAGACTGATTTATTTCCACCGACTTAAAGAAGTTTGTGCTCACACTGCTGGACTGTGACCATTAGTCTCTGTGCAGACAATTCAACAGAGCAAGTGTAGAGAAAGGCCGCGCTGGAAGTTGCCGTTAAAATAAGAAGCGCTCTTTAAAGACGGCTGTTAACGGATGAGTGATACGCAAGAAGACAGATCTTGTGTCTATTTTTAAACAAGCTATATCACAAAGCAATAGTTTGCTACCATCATGTCTCCGGTTTCTATTTATTTAAATTGTTTATTTGACACAAAGCAGAGAAACAGAGTCAGACACTCTGTACACTACGACAAGTGTAGCTGGATGTCATGTGATCACGAGAACAAATCATTTGTACAACAAGACCCAAACCCCAAAAAGTGGACAAAGACATTAATTCCAGTGTGATCTTCTCACCCAATAAATCACAATCCGCTGACACGAGTTTTAAGAACAAATAGTGTCACGGCGTCTGGTTCAGATGGATTTTTACTTCGGATTAAATTCATTTTACAAAGTCAAACGGTGAAGCTACCAAAGCTGTTTTATAGGATTGTTGGTTCAAAAGTTCAGAGACACCATCGACTAACTAACACATGCCGTTTGGGTTGTTGAAAGCGGCTCATCTAAGGTGCATGTTACATGAGGAGACATTGAATCAAGGTCCACTATGGGATGTTAGACACCACAGAATGCCCACAAACAGTCAGTACTTCCACACTACACTTACCACTATACCAACGCTCAACTGAGGAGCGAAAACACATCCAAACAAAAGAGGATGTCAGCCACAATATTTCAAAAACAATTGCAATTCAATTTGTAACACGTTTTCCTAGTTTATTTGTCCAACAAGATTTGGGCTTCAGGAGACACAACTGAGATTGTAATTCAGTTCCCAAGGAGAGTTATGCACGTATAAAACAATGTGTTTTCAATTCACTGCAATACAACACGCGTGTTTAGCTAATGCGTTTACAGTAAGAGATGTGTCCGGTATCGCCGCAAATCCAAACACATTTTAATTACGACTGCAGTCAAAGATAATCTTAATCGACTGAAATTCTACCTACACCTCAACCAATCGATTGGGATCTGCATGTTAAAAAAAAAAGCTATTAGAAATATTGATACCCCCACAACGCCGTCCCGCAGAGCACCCACCCTCCGGTTGCCCCTCTGGTAAACACCGTTAGCTACGAGCTCAGGCATCGCAGTCCTGAGAATCATTGAGAGGCAGTCAAAATGCCCCCACTCTTGTATCCTGCGCCTTTAAAGTAAAACTAGTGATTGTTCGACCAAACAGAATTTGGTTGGACAAGATCATATCAGCCAAACAACGAGACGGTGTCGGCTCTAGTTTTAATGGATCGTATCGGCGATAATAAAGCAGATCAAAATCTGATGCTTTCTTCACTGAACTAGTGTGTTTTGTCCAGCTCAGCCTGCTACCAGTGTATGACAGAGTTGAGGTGTACAGCTTACCTTGGGGTCAATCCTCAGAGGAGCGACTTGTCTAATGAAGGACTTCATGACAGCAGTCTGGCCGAGGGAAGTTGGAGTCATCATCAGCATCTGATTCCTCTGCACAGTGTGGCGAAAAGACTTCATGTTGGGTCTTATTGCCTATGTGTTCATAAGAAAAGAGAACAAGTTCCAACATTTGAGCCACTTATTATTTTAACACTTGGCAAAACCTCTTTTTTTCTTCCATCTTACACTTTTCTTGGGACGAGAGGGCCTCTTTGTGGGACTTTCCACGACAGTATCTGGTGCTTTGCGTTTGGTACTCTGGCGTGACCTTCTCACAGACACACAAGAATTGATTTAACAACAGGTTGACCAGTGCAGTTATTAAGTGCAACACACACACAGCACTCACATGCGACCTGACTGGGAAGTCAGCTGCTTCTCAATAACTGAAACACAAACAAACATGTATTTAGCACACACAAGTACCATTACATATCAATTCACGTTTATGTTCAACAACAAATCAAACAAAATCGAATTCATCAAAAATATATATATGAAATGCTCAGTTTCCACACCTGTTCTCTTGTTGAGAGTGTTGACTGTTGACGGGGGGGCCAGTGTGGCAGAGTTTGCAGCCACAGATCGAGTGATGCGTCCAACAGATGGACGGAAGCTCTGGTTAATCTGGAGCTACATTTGTTTCACAAAAAAAATAAAAGCAAAACAAAGACATTAGTTGAATAACAAATACAAATTAAATGAGTTTCACACTTAAACAGACAAAGACATGTATTCATACCTCCGGCATTTCCGTCCATTCTTCAGCTGCAGCATTATCCTCAGAGTCTGCACTTACATCTACCGGTAACAAGCTACAGCAGTGAAGACATTTAAAAACATATAAAGAACATTCAATTCATGTACAGTCACGTGTGACTGAGTAATTAACCAGTCACCGTTACCAATAGTTTAAATTATAGATTCAAACACATGATTTTTTTTACCATTAAGACAATATAATCACCTATACACACAGACAAATGTCAGTCATTACTCACACTGCGCTGTCCCATGCAGAGTCCACACAAGAGTCATCTGCAACCACAAACATGATATCCAGATTAACAACAGAGTGTGATGTCTAATGGTTGGTATTTTGTTATTATAAACCAAATACGGGTCATTTCTCACCATCAACATTGCTGCTACATGTAGAGTTGCCCATGCGAGCCACCTTCCTCTTAAGCATGGAGCGGCGCGAGGCACGGCGCACAGACTCCTGAGTCATACTGTGCCGTAGACCGGCCAGCGAGTGACGCAGCTTGCGGGAGCATCGCACGGAGCTTCTCCGCGAGCTTCGCGCTGCGCCAGCGATTGCAATTTTAGCAGCTGTGCGGCCGGGAGAAGGCAGCGGATCTTTAGCACACTCGGCAGCCAATTGGTCCGAGGAAGCGATTCTGACGACGATCCCGGGCGAGGGTATCGTGGGTGGGGACGGGGCGAGGTCCAGCTCGTCTTCTGCATCGTTCACCTTGTTATTTTTGGCCATCTCTTCCTCCTGTGGCTTCTTGTTCTGCTCCTCCACGGTCTTCAGACTTCCACATGACTGGCTCGCATCCTCTGCCGCCTCAGACACCGTTTGTTTGTTTTTACGGGTGGTGCGTTTGGGCCGTGCAGTAGAGCCGGCGTCAGAGGTGGACGCGTCGGGAACGGTCTCTTCCTCAGCGATGAAGTTCAGTGATTTGACAGAGGGGCCACGGAGGTTACTACGCCTTCCCTTTGAAGATCTGGACAGGAAGAGTCAGAAGCACACTTTAAAACCCCGTCACAATTAAAATGTGAAACTTTTACTTACTAATGAAAGCAACAAACCTTCGTCTGGCTTGATGTTCTTCTTGATGCCCCGTGGACATACGCTTCCTGCGCCTTTTCTGTGATGGTGTTTTTGGCATCAATTCTGGCTCAGCAACGAAATCTCTGAAATATAAAGAAACAGCTTCACTTGTAAAACCGTAAAGATAATTTTAGAGACAAAACTGATTTCTAAAGATCGAATCTTGTGGAAACAAATAATAGAGCAAACATGTTTTATATTCCTTCAAACCTACCCTGAAAACATGCGGTTGGCCTCTTGTTGGATCTCCACAAGCCACACCATGTGGTCAGTCTCGATCTCACTGGTGAACTCTTTTAATTTGCCATCTAATTGTTGCTTGAGGGACTGGACAGATGACCGGACGGTGTTCATGTTGACGGCTTGAGGGAAAGATTGCACTGTTAAACCAGGAGAAGCTGGATCAGACTTGAGATGGAAGTAAACAATGATTATTTGAAGCGTCGCCATAAAGACTCAACTAGCTGTCCATGTTTTAACAGTCTTTATTTTCCTTTTAGCATAACCATATCAGATACATTTTTCACTCGTCTGTGTAAAAGCAGCTAAATGGTGCACATGCGCAGTGTCTTCTATTCTCGCGGTCGAGTTGGGTTGCACAAAGTAGCTATTCAACAACAATGTGGTCCACAAAGGAAAACGCTTACAGTTTTGTTATTAAAATGAGCTGCGTGGTCAAATTAGCCCAACACAACCGTTAGCTTAGCTAACATGAAACACGAACAACGAACATGCAACACCAAAACGTGCTAACCTAACTTTTTTTACTGTGGTAACCACTAACGTACTGGAAGAGTTACGTTATTCAAACTTAGTTGGTAACAATGTTATAGTTCATAACTGCTTTGCAATGTTTTAAACGGCTCGTGCTACGATGTTAGTCAGCTAACGTTAATTTAGCTAACACTAGTCTTGGACGTCAAAATAAATGGCGTTACCTTCGATGTCTGAATCTCTGAAAGGGGAATCCGATGATCGTTGCTCCGCTTGTTTTAACAGCTAAATCGATCGCATACTGAGGTGGAGGTAAATGTGCTAAAATAACGGCGTTATTATGTGTAAACTCTAAACAACCTGAACCTAACCGCCGTCCTCTGACACTGACCCGCTGAAACCGTTTCAAACTTTATCAGCCAATCACAAGGCGTAGCTCAGTGACGTTAGAGAGGGGTTGTTCGATTTGTTGTTTAGGATTATCCGCAAGGGCGGGCCCTGCGGATCGGAACAATAGAGAGCAATGGCTCGAGGCAGGTAAACCGCCAACATGTGAAGACAGATCGAGCGAACCCAATGAAAAGTTTAGGGCGGAGTTACAGCGTTGATCAGATTTAAATCAACCAACCGATATTTGGCAGGATTTGCGCCGCCCCGTCTGTGATACTCAAACACATGTTTGACAGCTTTATCTCCCGTTCTTTAGTCATTTCAGTTTGAGGGACACAAACAGTTTTTATGTAAGAAAAATTAGCGTTTTTTTCTGTTCTTTGTCACACCCTCTCCTGCACACTGTAGGACTGCTAAACAAAGACACCGGATATCAGAATCAAACATGATATTTTAAGTCAAACAACAAAGGTTTTTTTAGATCCAGCTCACCAAGGTGAACATTCTCAAGAGATGGAAAGCAAAAGGGACAATTAAGCTTTGCACAAAATGTAGTTTTATTTGAATATAACTCATTTACAATACAACATTGGTTTTATAACACCGATGGCATATCATGAAAATAACACTAAAAATTTCATACATTTTGTCCATGATTACTAATGCTCGAGTGAATGGAAACATACAACTTAACGGCAGGTTAGATATGAAATAACTTGCTCAACATATTTTTAATTGCTGGTAAATGATGAGGAGGGTCATGGCCATTGTTTCAGAGAGGCCAACAGGAATACGCCGAGACCAGTTTACAAACACACCCGGGCCCTCGAGGAAAAGTAACCGGCTTCCCTGAAAATATAGATGTATATTAGTAAATCAATGATAATCTGTTACTGCATCAGTGCCATTTAAAAAATATGAGATCTGAAATCAAGGAGCAAAGTGAAGATAACACAGTACTAAATAAAATCACATGAGACTTGATGCAACATATTAATTAACAGAAAAATACATGCACATGAATTCAAACAAATAGGCTTGTAGAGGATTTGTTTGGTCATTTTCGGTCTTCCCTCTGTTGAAATATATCATGTATTATGGATTGGGGTGGAGTTTACACTGGAGTGTATTAATCAATAGCATCTTGGCAAATTATTGAGAAACGGAATTCCTCTGAGTATGAATTGGTTTTGCAAACCAGAAGCGTCCTATCATCCTCCAGTGTGCAACATCTGCCACCACAGTCTCCAGATTCACTCCAACATACAGTCGACTGAAATCACATTGTCTTATTCTGACAAATGGTATGTCACTTTCGATTACTGACCAACTCTGGAGCCACTATTTTTGTAAGCATTATGGGAGGTATGATACCAAAGAGGGAGTGTGAGCTCTCGCAGGTATTTTCTCCCTGGATCAGAGGGATGGTGCCATTTCTGGAGTTGTAAAATATGTCATGCATGCAGTTTAAGACTGAATTTTCCTCATTATTGCACTCTTTCTTACTTTGTAACTCAAATACTGTGCCATACCTATTAACTAATGTACTACTGTTGTTATCATTATTTTGTATTGTATCATTTTCATATTCACCATTTGTCTGTAGTTTGGAAGACTAAGTGTGTTTTTTAATATGCAGCACATTTAAGGATGAATATCCTTGTACTAAAAACTAAAATCTATTTTTGCTTGTGTGTGTGTGTGTATCACCTGGCGTTAGAGGGATTGTAGTTCCTGATGCCTTCAGGACAACCTGCAGATCACAGGACTTAATGTTGCCAGCACTGTTGGCCTGTTCCCTCAGTATGATACAAACTTCATCTTTCCTCAGCAGCCAGTCCATCTGACTGCCCAGGTAGTTCACACCACGGACGCAGAGCTCAGAAATGTCATTGGGAAGAAGTGGGGAAAAGGCCAAGCATTCCTTCTGAACTCTAGAAGAAAAACACAGCATGTCACTCTCTGTATCGCTGCCTACATGCTGTGTACATATTGAGGTGTTTTTCATTGTGAACTGACCTAAAGCCAGTATAACCAAACAGCACGGCTTGCAGGAATCCCCCCATCCCTGTGAGAAAGTTGACTGCACCAGAGCCATCTGCTGATTCACTCCATACCTGTGAGGGGAGACAATCACACATTCACAGGATATCCAGTAAACAGGCATTTACTAGCATTATGTGGCTGTGTGAGTCAGAAGGACACCTGGAACGGCCCCTGGATGTTTTTGTAGCACTTCTCAAGTAAACGTTGAGCTCTCTCAGCCTCGCCCAGTTCCAGCCAGCCGATTGCAAACATACCCTTACAATGGAAAGCAAAAGCATTGGTATAAACATACACTTATTAAGAAAGAAGTATCAGCAACAACAGGCTTTTAAATCCAATACAAGGAGACACTGTAAAACATATAATTATGTGCACTACAGGCAACTAATACAACTAAAAAACCAAACCAATTTACATGACAGCTGTTGATACTAGGTCATTTGCATTTGCGTAATTTGGTTTTACAAAATCTGTGATGAGCTATTAAAATAGTTGTTACAGATTAAAACACCAACAGTCTAAAGTAGACAAAAATGAACTCCACCTCTAGCAGTTATATTTGGTAATAATCAAATCCAATCCAATAAAATGCTGACGGATATGTACTTTGAGTACATTTTGCAGTAAATACTTGTACTTTAAAGCTGCATTTGTGTGTTTTTTTGGATAAACACTGACATCATCACCTTATGAAGTTGATGTGACTAACGTGTTAGCAAACAGTTGCCTTTGTTCACATTCAGCATTTACAGAGCAACATTAGCATATTCACACTCTTTTATCTCCACCTTCACAAATATGGCCTAATTTGAGCTTTAAGTAAGATTATGAATGCAAGACCTTCAATTGTGTATTTTTTACATTGTGGTTTGGCTACTCTTATATATACTTTAGTAAAGGATCTGAACACTTCTTTAAGTGCATTTGGCAATAAATCTCTGATACAGTCACATGCAACATGCTGTGTCTTACCCACGTCATGGCCGGACCATTAGGGTCTGTTACTGGTTCATACGCTTCCAGGTCATTTCTCCTGATCTCTGGGGACATCAGCAGTCCAAGAGGATAGCCCAACATCACCGTGTCTGCCTGTTTCACTGGATGACCTGTGAGAAGTACAAATTATATTCCCACATCGTGGACATGATTATCTTATGAAGGTCAGTGTCCAAAAGAAACAAAAAGTAACCTTTGACGTAGCCATCGAACTCAGGATGGTACTGGGATTCCTCGTCAAAAGGTATTTTGAGGTGTTCGGCCACTTCCTGCCATTCTTTCGGTGCCGGATGTTGTAGGAGGTCGGCCAAATCTACAGCGAACTGGAGACTGATGAATGAGAAACGTTCTGTGTTATTGGTAATCACCAGTTAATATCCACTGCAGGAAAATATTCAAATACCAGTACCTGAATTTGGCCACCGCGTTTGTGTACACAGAGTTGTTGACATCGTAGTAATACTCATCAGGTGGCATGACACCTGAACGGGAAAAAAGGGAAATGCTTCATGCTATTTTAGTTCTACTTTGTTACGTTTTGTGTGATTTGTGTTTTTCCGTGGAAGATGAGAGAGGTCAGATGTCTTTAATTTAACTTCTATTGACTCATTTGCCTGTTAATCATGTAAAGCTGAATGTATTCTGTATAATAATCCTTCTAATCATGTTCTTTTTACCTAAGAGGTGATACTTCTGGTCCTCGAGGTTCCATGATGCTCTAGAAACCCAGTAATCTGCCACACCGTAGATCACCTCTCTGCCCTGGCCCTCTGTGAACATGGACAGATCCTGCAACAAAGAGCTGAGTTGATATCCTCACACAGGCCCGGGTGAGACACTATGATGAGTGGGGATAAAAGAGTATACCTCAGTGAGGTAGAGATAGTGTTGGAAGGCCAGGGTGACATCTCCATTTATGTGAATCTCTTGTTGTCCATAAATGTCCTCTGGACACACCTCCCTCCCTGACACAGCACTCTCCCATGGGAACTTCAGTCCCTGTATTGGTAACATCTTTTCTTTAGAAGACTCAGTCGCAGTTTCATGGTTATTGTTAAAATGTAGAACAAGAGCACGCAGAAAAAGAGTAACAGTATCAGCCCTAAATTATACACAACACTGTTACCACCAGTCTGTTTCCATCCCTCAGCAACTTAACTGACACGAATATGATATCAAACAACAACGCTCTCGTTTACTCTTATCTGCAGATACTCTATTTGTTACAGCTATTAAAGACGCTTGAGGCTAAAGTGTTGCTAGTACAACATTCTAGGTAAAGTTAACTGTAAATGTTGAATTACTGTTGATGTAATGTAGCTCGTTTTGATCTTTTGTAGACTTTATTTTTTAGTTTTACAAGCATAATTATTTTTGTTGTATTTCCAATGGGGACTTAAAGGAAAAGTTTAACATTTGGGTAAAATACACTTTTTTTTGCCGAGATTTAGATCAGAAGATCGATACAACTCTCGTGTGTGTATGCTCATTTAAAGAATAGAGCTAGATGTTCAGCCTAGAATAAAGACCTGAAGCTAGTCTGGCTCTGTTCAAAGGTAACAAAATGCATGCATATACCTATAAAGCTTACTGATTCACATGTTGCATCTTGCCAGGTTAGCTCTTTCCCGCCTTGCTGCTCGTCTTTCGCTAAATGAAGCTGCTAAGCTAAGCTAACCTGTTCCTGGTTCTGCTTCTGGACTAAATTCATTGTTACAACACACATGCTCTAACTTTTGTGGATTGCATCGCATCCTTTTCTGATTTGTTACTACCATTGAGTTTCTCATGTGTTGTCCTAAAGTTTTCAGTTTCACATCTGCTCCCAGTAAAAAAAAAGCTACAAAGACCAAATGTTCTCTTCAACTTTGTTAGGAATGTGTTTAGCTCACTGCATAGCTGTGCACTCATAGTCAGTGAGGGAAGAAGAGCTGTGATGGTGATGGAGTATCCCACTGATGATCATACCTTGAAGCCCTGCTTTTGGGCATTGTCTTTTGCCCCATCCATAGTCCCCACCCGGTACTCCAGCACAGATCGGGCTAGCTTTGGATAGAAGAGGGCTATGGCAGGATACATCCAAATGTCC
The DNA here is from genome assembly GCF_949748355.1 of Melanostigma gelatinosum. Lineage (NCBI taxonomy): Eukaryota > Metazoa > Chordata > Actinopteri > Perciformes > Zoarcidae > Melanostigma > Melanostigma gelatinosum. The sequence goes on along the minus strand of NC_136634.1, from coordinate 29,194,571 downwards.
TGTCACAGGAAGGTGGGATCATTGTGTGATACATCATACAACCCAAACCAACAACATCCAAACAACATAGCTAGCCATCAACGGACACCATGCCTTACCTGGTCCCAGAAAATGTGTCCCCAGTAGTCCTGACCATCCCCACCATTAGACAGTCCGCCTGGACTGACTCCACCAAAGGAGCTGGAGGTGTCATGTATGGAGGGGAAGGTGCTAAGGAGGTAAAACATGCAGCCTATCAGAGCCTTGCAGAGGCCCTCTGACCCTGCCACCTCCACCTTGCTCTGCAGCCACAGTTCTTTCCAGGCCTTCTCGTGAGACGGACGCAGGTCACCAGAGGCTATCAGATTCAGGCCCTCGTCATAATTGGCCTCAGCTGTGTCTAAACTGTTGGCCACAACCAGGATGAAGGCCCAGCGAGCCTGGCTCTGTCCTGGAAGCAGTGTCAGGGTGGGGGGTTTGGGGGTCCAGATAAGGTGCACTGACGGACAGGAACCTCCTGGGAACTCAGCAGTGGTCACCTTTCCTTGGACGTGACTGAGGGAGAGTGGGATGTAGACTGTGTGAGGCATCATATTCATACTGCAGTTCAAAATGCGCATTTTACAGATGTTTTTGTGAAGCGTACCTTCCTCCTTTGTAATCAGGACAAGACTCGAAAACAATGTCTTTGCTTTGAGGTGTGAATGAGCTGACCAGATTCACAGTGATTGTCTCCTCTGAGGTCACCTGACGCACCATCAGAATCTCCATCACCATCAGGTTAGGGTAGTATCGGTGTGAATACAGAGACTGTGAGACCGTTACACTTGCTGAGCTCAGGCTGTGGGTGAAAATACCTGAAAATACCATTAGTCGTCATAATTCTTCACAACACAGATTCCTGCAATCAGACGGTCAAATACTGCAGAGACTACCTGTGCGGGTGTCCAGGCTGCAGGTGTGCTGGGCTGGTGCGTCCATCTCAACCTTCACAGCAAGAGGACAGGGGACATCCGCACGGTGACAACGTCCACCCTCCCCGTTATACACCCCCCCCATGTGCATGGTATTGTTGTACACCCTCCATCCCAGCAGCCCATTGGCTAGTGGAGGGAGGAAGCGGCGGTCAGTGGGTAGAGCGTCAGTGGTGAAGATGTAAGGGTCTTCATCATAGGACATGGTGGTGTTCAGTTGGAAATCTGGTTTCCCCAATGCAGTCAGGGTTCGTTGAGAGGGTCCCAGCTCTTCAACAGTGAATAATTATTTCACATAATACAAGTTAGCGTGGTCTGACAACATCTATATTTTGAAATCAGTTCTCAATGGGAATAACACACTGCCTCATTGAGATTATTATGGTTATGTGCTGTATTTATGCAAGCTTACGAAACTAAAATATCTCAGTTTGCATGGGTATGAGGCACGAGATCACTGCTGGAAACGTTTACTGTGGAACCAAACACACACTCTTCACAGGTTCCTGCCTGCACAGGCTATTTGTGGAATGTGTACTTTGACACTTTTGTGTCACAAGACATGTGCCATCCAAAGACATCATGAAGCAATGATGTGAACAGAAAGTTTAAAAAGGAGCCACTCATCCAACAAAACAAAAACAGACTCAAATTCCTCAGTAATTAAGCATTGAAGTAGTAATTACATTGAAGGCAAATAAATAAACATACAATGTCAGAGCTTAAGCTAAACCACTCCTGAAAGTTAATCAAAGGTGTTGCATTCAACAGCCTGCATAAATAATACCCAGCATACATCCTTTCAACATACATTAAACGGGAAGAAACATCTGTTTCTGCAACAAAGAGGAATGCTGAAAAAGCTAATTGAAGATAAAACCTGCAGAAGGTCCCAAAGCGCTCGTCCTTAACTATTTAACCAACAAAAAACAAAGAGCTCATGTGTTGTAGTTCCTTTTGGAGTCCATGTGAAAGCAAAGGACTCAAATGTTGTTGATAAAGTGGGTTGAAGTTAGTAATGTCGTGCTGAGGACTGGAGGAGGCCATGCAGCCTTCTGTGCTGCAGAGAAAACCTGGACATGATTATGGGTCTGCTGGAAAACATGGCATGGATTTAATGTCGAGGATAAAGCAGAGTATGTGTAAACCCAGCAGTGCAGTTTTCACTGGATCAATATAGATCACCACTCGATTTTAACATGCTCATTAGATTTTCAGTGAATGTCAAGAACACAAGTATTTATGTTGTCAACTCCCAGCTTGAAGAAAAAGGTCTTAACGACATAAAGATACACTTTAGTTACAGTTGGTCAGTCTTGTTACAGGCTGTAACTACTGCCACATGTGCGCACATATTCACAATTAAAGCATCAGGACCACTTGGCTGAGACTGTGAAAATACTCTGAAGGTCACCGTTACAGTGTTTACATTTCCATCCCATCTCTTCTAAGAAGTATCACGTCACTCTCTCCAAACTAAATCATGCCATCTCCCCTCTGCTCACCAGTCGCTCTAAACTCCCTTCTTACCTTTTTGCTGTTCGCTCTTTTATTTTACATCTCACTCAACCAATTTACACGATCATTTGCCAACCAAGAAATGCAACATCCTCTGTTTGCAGATGTAATTTCTCTCTTTACCCTCATTTCTCTACTGTAAAGGCAAAAATTGTTCAGGAAATGATTATTGTTATTTGTAATGGGATAAAAGCCACGGTACAGCCTATTAAGAGACGTGGGCCCCTGGTAAACCTGCTAGAAGGCCGCGATTGAGGGTCTCTCTGATGAACACCACCCAGTATTCCTGTACCCAGTACTCACTTCCGGTCCCAGGTGGACGTTTGAGCGCTCTACCAATTTTACACATAAAAGCCAGTTTGTCAGTCAATTTGTGACAGAAAAGGATACAAAATATGAATGTGGTTTGAAAGATTAGTGCATCGAACAGACAAGAAAGGTTTAATAAAAGACTTGGTTGCATTGTGGGAATTGTAGGACCTGGCATTTGTAAGGCTTAGCACATACCGTTTCACCTTATGAGCCTTTCTCTTGATCCAACAAGATGTTCTGCCTCACTCGCAGCTCAGCTGTAGCATTTCACGAGTTTCACCACTTGGTTGCGCTGAGGAGCTGTTTGTGTAACATCTGGCAACATGCCGGGGGTCAGAGCCACAAACCCTGGGAAAAGAAGTGCTTTGTCCATATAAGGCTGCAATCCATCCGCTTCCCTTCCTCTGTCTTTCTCAGACCTGAGGGATATTTACAGAGAGAGCCTCGGCCAGCCTGCCCTTCCTTATTAGGAGCGCAGCTTGTTGTCAGTACTTGTACCCTGCAGGACAGTGGTCCATCGCTCTGCTCTCAGATGAGACAAACAGATGGATGACTGGTGTTAACTACACTTTAGTCCAAACGGACAAGAGCTCAAAACACAACGGGAGTCTCACAGATTTTTACCCAGACGTCTACTGAGCACTCATCCAGCATTTCTATCATGTCAGTGAAGCAAGTGATGAACTGTCCACCTGGGAGCATCAGTAGATGAATGGACCAGTCCAAACATACTGTAAATACATCTGTGTTGCCCTGTTTCCTCTGCTATGCTCACTGTGTTGCAGCTGTTCTGTTCCTCTTCTTTTTTTTTCTCCCCAGTGATGAACATCTGGCTACCAGAACAACTGTAGGCAGGGACGATACAATGTGGGTGAAGCGGGAAAATCTGACGACTCCATCGGTCACAACACATTAATAATACGATGGGAATTAAAGTGGGATTGAGTGTTGTGGAGGGAAACACTGTTCAGGATACATCCTTGTCAAAGAGTAAAGTAACATTGAATGTCTGTGAACAAAGCAGTAGAGGTGAATCTGACATTCACGTGTACACAATAACTAGGAAGTTGCTACAAACACACTTGTTTTTATTAGGGTGCAGACATCCATTCAATATATTAGAAAACCAACATGTGAAGAAAAGCTACATGGAATTTGACTTCAAAGGGGGTATTATTCAAGACGAATATTTATACACATAATATACATCACCACGCTCCACTGCAAGAGAGAAATTGACAATGAAAAACTATGAAAATAATATCTTTATCGATGGTAATATTTAAAACCATCCATAGCATAATAGGCTTTGAGCTGTGGGTAACTTCTCCCTCCACTCACAAGCAAGAGGGTGCTGCTCTGAAACAGGTCCGTCTGTCTGGAGGACGGGCGAAGCGTCGCACATCTTTTATTGCTTTGCAGAGAGTAAAGTGCTGTGGTCGACTGACCTGCTTCTGCGGCCATTTTTTATTTATTTTTTTTAAGAGCATGAAGTGTGTTTGTGGTCACAAAAATAACAATGTATGTGAGGAAGTGCATAGGTGGAGAGGTAGGTGGGTTCAAACACTGGCATGTGGAGACCAAACAACCCAACAGAGTTCTGTGGACTGTCCCCGTCATCAGGACGATGTTGAATGTAGAGACAGAGCCTGAAACGTGAAAGAACTACAACAAAACCTTTACTGCTTGACAACACCTTCGATTTGAACTGCGAGTATTCCCTTTGGCTGCACCTTGTGGCCGTTTATTTCCATCCATACAAAACATACACACATTCACTTCCTGCCACCCTTTAACCCCCTCTGTCACCAGGGTTACGCCCCTTTCCTTAAAGAGGCCCCGTGAATCCGGTCGTTCCCTACAATGTCATGTATTTTTCGCCATGACTCGGCGAGCTACGCACACAGTTACGAACACAAAGCTAAAAGCTAACACATCAGAAAGCACGAAGATTCAACACAGATTCCAGAGATATCTTCAGAATGTCTCTCCGTGAAACCATTACAGAGCTATCAGCCAACAAGCACCAGCACCATAAACCGCTTTATCAATAATAATCATAAATGCACCATACCGTGAGCTGATTTCGTGAAGAGAACAGATAAATTCCTGGTTATTTCTATTCAAATATGTGTTAGACGTATATCCTGTTTGTCATTGAACTGTTTCCTTGAAGAAAGGGGGGTCAATCTAGCTTAGGGGAGCTGGGGGTGGGGATTTTACTTTCGGTGTATTGGATTTTACGCTTTGCGAGGGACGGCGCGGTTTTGATTTTGACTGGCTAACGATTCTGTCAATCAATACAACGTTGTCCCAGCTCAATTCTATGGACTGATGCATCGAAGGAGGGTTCATTCACTGAAATCGACCAATGCTGAGGTAGGTCTCCACAGACACAGAGAAACTGCAGTCAGACGAGACAACTCCATAGATTACAGACACAAACGGGGCTCAGAGAGGATTATGGCTCTCAAAATGAAGCCACACTGCTGTATTTGGATAGATTGAACACTATTAGTGATAAAACAAGTGGAATATATAGTTATATAGGATATAAAATTACAATGGAACAGCTGGTTCCAAAATGACAATTTCGTGAACTCGCCTGACCTCTCTGCAAATTCTGACTTTGATAAAGTGAAGCAGGACAAAATTAGAGAGGTTTTAGTACAGAGAGACTGTTCATATACTGTGCTATGATTTGGAAGAGGTTTGAACTTTCAGCTGCATTATTCAAAAGACATAATCATGCTTTCATGCTTTTTTTTCAGGCGAACCTGAAACTTTTCAATTTGAGCTGTGTGCCATCTTCATTTACTCTTAACCAGTAACATATACAAAAAAACAAAACTGCAATCTTCAAAGGATAATCCCTGAGAATATTTCACATCCGATTTTCTGATCAATTTAAATTAGTATGTGCTTGTAATTGTACATTTTGGCTGACGTAAATTTGTATCACAACCTCTCGAAATATGATTTCGTCAGAGTACGATTTCATTGAAAGACGATCAATGTTGAAATATTGCCCCTAATGTGTGCTAGTTGTTTATTAATTACTGCATGGTCTAGTCCTTGGATTCATTTGTGATCTGTCCCCATACCTCACTGCTGAAACTACTGGAACCTCAAGGTATTGTCCTTTTTTGGTTTGAGAGAAAAAGGTTAATGTTAAACTTTAGCTGCACCATATTTACAGCACCCATCCCCTACACCTTTACTCCCGTGTATTTCACTTCTTGTTTTAACTGTATGCACTCCGTTGGGAGTGTGAATGCGGGTGTGCTCAGAGTGTCAGGTTGGCAAACCTTTTCATTTTTTACGTTTCCAGTTTTCGTAGTACCCTGATTGACCTGAAGATATTTTTTGCTGCCATGGAGTTTGTTAAAATGCTTATTCACAACCGTTGCCGTGATTGTATTCAGTGGTTTTCGGGTTTTCAGTAGTCCGAGCATGCTATTGATTGGAGGTAGAGAGAGCCATACTGAGACATACTTGCCATCTTCGAGGCTTAACAGAACATCATCTTGGTATGTGAGCCATGCTCTGGTCCTGTCTCACATTGCCAGCAGCTCAGAGTTGGACTCAACAGGTAACTATCAGTCTGAAATTGAGATAAATGGCCCGCAAATCTGGAGGTAGATCCAGAGATCATTAGTGCAGGGTTAAAAGAAGGTACCATCCCAAAACAACAAAATGCAACAACATCGAAAGATTTTGGAGTTTGTAAAATCAGCCGCTATATAATGGAATGTATTCTGTCTTCCAGACAGCGACTGTCTTAATCATAGTAACAAAATAGGAGTGGGAGGGACGTTAGCGTTCAAATCAACGTAGCTGGATGGTCAGACCGGCGGCCATTTGAATGTGTTCCTTTCATAGACTGAATAAGAAGTGGAGGCAGTCATCGGGATGCCACTCATTGGTTTGTGGACTACCGTTTTAAAGTGCAGTTGTTGCCAAGTTGTTTCTTTCTCAACAAAAGAACAGATGTCACCATATTTAGAATGTGGAGGAGTGACATAGAGACGCAGGCAGCGACCCTTTATGGTCTGTTTGACTCTAAATGGACCATAATGTACGAAGTGAACATCATGCTGTATTGAAGACTACTTGAAACTAGAGATTGAGACCATAAACTCATGTTTACAATGTTTACTGAGGTAATAAATCAAGAGAGAAGTAGAGTAATTTTCTCATCGACTTCTATACAATTCTTTTAGCAAACAGAGGAGTCGCCACCTGCTGGTCTGTAGAGAGAATGCACGTTTTAAGAAACTGCTGCATCAGCTTCACTCGGCAGAACCGGTGATTGCCGCCTGGTCCGTTGCCATTCAGCCCGCTTTAGCAAGCTAACTTCTGTATAAACTCAACTGACTTACGGAAAATCACAGACTCACTTAGGTGAGGATTTGCAATAACGACTAAAATGAGCAGTGGAGTAGTAACATTAGCATCGAGAGTCAGAGTAAATAAGTAAAATTGAATAACTTAATACTTCCTGCGTAAGCTCTCTTCCCAGCAAGCTGCGACACTTTACGTCCCCTCTGATGTGGTTGTCGCCATAACAACAAACAACATCTGACCTTTTCTTTTGTAGTCAAATGACCTCGGAACAGTTCACAAGACAATGAATTGAAACAGGTTCCTCAAAAGACATTTGTATCATCGAGCTCTGTTTCATCACCGTCTGAAAGTTAAAAGGCTATAAAACTAACTTCATAACTTGATCTAGTTCAGCTGGGCCTTCCAGGCTATCAAAGTCCTGTCTCTCTTCCTTCAGCTGACATCCACCCTGCATCGTTTGCTTTTGCACCTTCAACACTTTCGCAGCACACATGCCACACATCCATGCATTGGTTTCATGCTTTCATGGCTAACATTGCTGATTTCCACACCGTGTGGTGTGTAATGTAATACATTACAGACAGATGGCTGATCCAAATCTGCCTGCAGGAGTTCACAGCTCACATGCTCGACTTAAGTTTTAAACTAAAGCGAAAGCCTTTTTTTCGACTTCATCTAATTGATACCATAAATGAAAGGTAATTGGCTTTTACATGCATTTACTCTCCACTGCAGCTCTGCTCACCAGACTTGGGAGGTCACCCTGGAGAGAAATAGAAGGTCTATGTTCATCCTTTAGTCCTACCCAGATTGATCATCTTGTCGATAGTGCTACAAGCTCACTGAGAAGGACACTAGACTCTATTGCTCCTTTAAAAAAGAAGTTAGTCAAACAAAGGAGGTTCGCTCCATGTTATAACCCTGAAACCCGCAAATAAAAGCAAACATCGCGAAAACTTGAAAGAACATGGCATTCCACTAACTTGGAAGAATCTCGGCTAGTCTGGCGAGACAGTCTTAAAACGTATAAGAAGGCCCTCCGTAATGCCAGAGCAGCTTATTACTCATTGTTAATAGAGAAACATAAGAACAACCCCAGGTTCCTCTTCAGCACTGTAGCAGGCTGACAGGGAGTCACAGCTCTGTTGTGCCGAGTATCCCTATAGACCTCAGTAGCAATGACTTCATGAACTTCTTTAATGATAAGATTATAATTATTAGAGAGAACATTAATAATCCCCTGCCCTCGACAAGTACCGATCTTTCCACAAATAGAGTAACCTTAGCTCTGGTAAAAATAATTAATGACCTTTTAATCATCATTTAACCTCACCTCATTTAAATCAAGATTGAAGACTTTTCAGTTTGCTGCTGCCTTTAATTGAACCACATTCAATTAATATATTAATCAATTTCCTGCATTTCTGCATTTTACTACTGTATTTTATTTCTTACACTGTTCTTAATTGCTGTTAAATCTCCTTTTCTTTTGCCTTATGTTTTGATGCTTTTAATGGTTTTAAAAAGGACTGCACAATATATCGCCATTTCCTCCGGGACCGAGTTCGTGCAAGGCGTACACTATAAAACGCAGATCGGCAGAGATCTTTTCCAGACGTGGTTTGTGTGTTAGTAATTGCAGAATTGCGGCAGTGTATGGTTGATTGCGTGCAGCGCAATGTCTCAAGGAGACATCGATTCATATTTAGAAAGTGCACAATATGTCGGCATTTCCTCCGGGACCGAGTTCGTGCAAGGCGTACACTATAAAACGCAGATCGGCAGAGATCTTTTCCAGACGTGGTTTGTGTGCGAGTAATTGCAGAATTGCGGCAGTGTATGGTTGATTGCGTGCAGCGCAATGTCTCAGGGAGACATCGATTCAAAAAAGCGAGTGTCTCTCCACTCCGGTTCTGCCCTTTACGCACCGGTCACATGACAGCGCATCCACTCCCAACGCCCTCACCGACAAAACCCGGGCCGGTCCTCTGCCCGAGCACAACAGTGCGCACCGCACAATAACCTCGAGCCAACATCCACAGTAAACCAACACCTGATACGCGTACCTGTTTATCTGTAAGTGGGAGCACGTGCGGCTCTAACAGTTAACCCCTTCGGGAAACGAGGGGGGTGAAGCCCTAAACATTGTTCAGTAAACAAAGAATCATTTCAAAGTGGAGTACCGTGGCCTGATTGTCCTGCTGAATCTCTAAGGAAAGAAATGTGGCGCTGCACCACTGTTTGTGCATTATGTACAGTTTTTCTTTACTTTCTATGCTGGAATACCTGGCGTCAAACCTGCTGTCTTTAAGTATGAAACATATAAACAGAAGCACATTAGGCCTACTAAATAAAAAGGAAAATGACTGAGGGATAATCTTCAAGACAGGGGTCTAGATTGAGTAAAAAAGCAGGAGCAACTTTCAGGCCCTGTCATTTCAGATGATATAATGTTTAATTAAAGCATAAATAACACACAGTAAAGCCCAAGTTTAGTTCCCAGCTTTGCACAATTGGAGGTCCAGCCTACAGAGTAAATGTATCGTTTAAAATAAATGGTTTCTATCGTTTCCATGTTTTATTTTTGCAAACTAATTCCTTGATAATACACATAAAATAAAAAAGATGTAGTGCAATCATGCAGCATCACTAAAACTAAAAGCACAAAATATATTATAATTTATCTGTTGCCTACAGCCAGAGGCCTTTGTTTCACATCATCCTTCATCTCTTTCTCGTCCCTCATTTCCTGTCAGCTCTCCACTGTACCCTCTAATAAAGCAACAAAAATACAATTGAAACAAATCCTGATCTGACCTGCAGGAGACCCACGGACTGAAAACCTGAATGTGTGCTGAACGTGCTGCATGGAGTCTGATGGCTGTAATGCAGAATAAGACTTCATGCGAAACAAGCCTTAGACGACATCATGTGTTGTTGGAGTTAAAGTAATAACTACATAGTTTACATATGTAGTCATTTGACTTCACCACATGGCTGCTACCTAAATGTGATGGACACCATTCTAAAAGAATCAATCTTCACGATGTTCCACTTCACATCATGTCTAATTGAACCACATGTGGGAAGTTTTGTTGTACTTGTTGGCTACATAAGATAATCATCTCGTCTGTATCTAAAGGTGGTACCAACAAGGCAGAGAGGGAAACACTTGAATCCTTTACCGCCATTGTGCTCAGCTTTACAGGGAGCTCGTCAGAAGTGAAACGATCTAAAACGACGCTTAAAAAATAAAATTTAAACCAATCGTGTTCCGCCCATACAGGTCAAATCAAACTCATCTTTTGACACTCACCGTCCAACCATGCAGCCTTCCTCCTCGGCTTCCCTGCTGTACTTGTGTCTGGCGGCTGGCGGTCCCAGGGCATCAGATGTGCCGAAGAACACTGCAGAGGAATACACTGCTATTCCAGATCTCCCTGCTCTGACGACTTCATATCCTGGACTGGCTGCCGTTGAAGACGGGGGAGATGAGGAAATCTGGACGCTGTGAATTCCCTCAAAAGCATCCATGTCTCTCTCAGGCTCCTCGGGAACTTGTAGACGTCTCCACTGAGGTTACAATCAGTTTGTCAAATGCTTTTAGTGGTGTTTAGTGATCCTGATATACCTGCGGGTGCCAAGCACAGACAATTCAGAAGAGAAAGAGTTTCATCCTGGAATTTGGAATCGCACGAAAACTAAAAAAGTTTCACTCAATAAACCTCACAGTCAAAGTCGTTCAGTAGCCAGTGGACGAGTCAAGACCTCTGCAGTGTTTGAATAACTTACACACGTGCCAGAGGAGCTCAGGCTCTTTTATTTGCCGGTTCTCATGCTCAAGGAATGTGTTTCTTTGTGAGATATCCAGTGTAAACATTACTTCAACTTAAGTTAGGACAGTATCATACACGAGAAGCTGCGAGAAACTTAATCCAGGATGATTTAAGGACAGCAAAAATGCACAGAACATACTCACCAAAGTGTTCAAAATTGATCTCTAGTCGTTGCAGGAGCATCACAAATCTGTCAAAACAGCTGAAATCGTGCTTTAATAATCTCAAGATTGAACTCTGTCCGCACTTCTCTCTGCTTTTTGGTCTCCTGGTTAGACAGGAAGGGTTAATCACTAACACCCTCTGGCCAGTTAGAGTACAGCTGTACACATTTCTTCCAGCAGAGAGAGAGGGGGGGGGGGGGGACGACACACAGTCTCACCTGATCAAGAGGTTTCCATGAGGAAAAACCGAATGACACAAAATGAATCAATGTTCCCTGTATAGGTGTGAACTGAAATCAAGAAATGAGAATACGTTCAAACAGGTTGTGTGTTCACCAAAAGCCAGAGATAGTTAACTGGGTGTTCCACCTTGAGTAAACTGCTTTCATAGAGTTATATTTCAAAAATGTCAACACAACTACTCAGCACTCGTGCCTTTCAGCAACCAATTTGTGGCAGTGTGGGCGCTCTGCTGTCCTCAGATTTGTTCAGATTAACAGGACCTGGCCTCACAATGCAGCTTTGTTGCTGAAGCAGATTAACACATCAAGTGACCGGAGGTGTAGGAGTCCCCTGCTCTCTTTTTCTTTCCGGCTTCCTTTTTTTCCCCAACATCATTCCAACGAACGCTGCGGCTACACATCTCGGGCCACAGTGACTCCGATGGACAGACGTTTTCATGTTGCGTGGTAGGTAAAAACTTCACAGCTTTGTGTTTGAGGCCCTCGCATGTTGCATTTGCCTGTTGTAGCCCCGCGAACATCTCCTCAGATGTATTGGTGTATTTCAGATCTATGAAATAAGGGAAAATATTATTTGAAATGGTTATTTAAATGTGCAGAAAAATGGAAAATCAGTATCAGTTGATTAAGAGAAACCAAACATATGGATTAAAGAGTACGTAGAGAAAATATATGTTTTTTTTTTACTTTATCATTTTAGATTTGTGACCAAACTGGCCTTATGAGATCCAGGCTGATCGCTGACGTTGAGCTGAGACGAAGCACAGAGAACACAGCCACACTGGTTTGCTTCATGTCACAACACAGTCACCCAGCAAGTTGGCCAGCAAGCAGCAATGACTGTAACGTACTCTCGCAGGGTTGCCGATGCAGGTCTGGGGACCTTCTTTCACCTGCTTCTGCGTTGGAAGGGCAGCATTTATAAACTGCTCTATAGAGAGCTCATCATCTTCACTCTTCTCTACTACTTCTTCAGCATTGTTTATAGGTACTCTCATAGCAGAACTTCAATCTTCTATATTTTTTTTTACCTAAACATCTTTGTTACGGGTCACTTAGATTTAGTTCATTGAAGAAGTGTGACCGAGGTACTAAGGAGGACATTCTGTAGTTGAAACTTCAAACTACGTAACAGAGACACGGTTTCTAAATAATAATAATTATTTCTTTGGCATTTCTGTACTGAAATTTTGTGTTACTTATCGGCCGATATATACGCCCGATATTGACGATAAGTATCGGCTAATATCAGAACCCGGACCGATTTATCCGCTCCAGTGGCAGCGTTACTTAAAGGCGCTATGTCTACGAGATTGAGAGCATTTCTGTTGCCTCTCAGCGGCTCTAAACATGGCTGAACAATGCAATGTTCTCATTTTAATTTTGAGATCCACTTCATGTTCTACACAAGAGTTTTTGAGTTTTTTATTAAATGGCTTTACTTTATTAAAACAGACAATTTTCTCATTTTGATAACATATGGAAGTCATTACAACATGCCTATGTTACAATGAGAACACATTTTTTGTTTTAATAGGATAAGTTGGTGTGTTACTTTAGCAGTAAATGTTTCTTGTTTGTGATACAACAACATACAAAAATTGATGTAATAAGAAAAGTTTTATGCAAAAACGGATTCATTTGGGATGTTGTATGTTGGACCAGAAAGTGTCACAGGGCTCACCTCCCTGTGTTTTAGTTGTAATGGGCTCAATAGATGTTTCCTTCACCAGGTTTGTGCTTACCGATGACCAGAAGAGGCTGTTTGAGAAGCTGTCGATATACTGTGACCGCTATGCAGAGCTCATCCCGGTGTCTTTTGTGCTGGGTGAGTTGAGGCTGACTGTTTCATGGATCTACATCTCAATCTAAGACCATTCTCCTGGAAACGATCACAGGAGGTTGGCATGCACTTCTGTACTTGCAATGTTCTTTTTTTTTTTGCCAGGCTTCTATGTCACCTTGGTTGTGTCCCGTTGGTGGGGCCAGTTTGAGAATGTCCCCTGGCCGGACCGCTTGGCAGCATTAGTGGGTGGTCATGTTCGGGGAACAGACGAGGCCTCCAGGCTGACCCGACGGACTCTGATGCGATACGCCAACCTCTCTGGTGTGCTCATCTACCGCTCCGTCAGCACGGCCGTCTACAAGAGGTTCCCCACCATGGAGCATGTGGTGCGGGCAGGTACAACGTGGCCACGAAACCACCAAAACTCACTGTCGCTGGTACCAGTCATAAGACAACAACATCAAAATCTGCTGAATCTGTTTGCACTATTTAAAAGAAGAAGAAAAAAGAAGAAAACTGTGTAAGGTGGTCCAGCATGGAACCGGTTGAGACTCAGTGTGTTTCCATCTGATGTGGTTGAACTATTTGTATGCTACATGCTACTGATGTAACGGCTGAGTAAAGAACTACAAACATGGAAACAAACGTCTTAAATGCTTTGTCTCTTCGTGTCATTCCTTTATTTCCATGCCGTGTTTGTGTCTCTCAGGTTTGATGACGTCCGATGAGCTGAGGCACCTGGAGGACTTGCGCTCTCCTCACAACAAGTTCTGGGTTCCCTGCATGTGGTTCGTCAGCCTGGCTCTGAGGGCTCGGATTGAGGGTCGCATCAACAACGACGTGGCTCTCACAGCCATTCTCACTGTAGGTCATCAAGTGCATCTGTCTGCAGGCCGAAAGAGTTGAACATCATCACGTTCTGAAACATTTTTTAAAATTGCTCCCCCCCCCCTCATTTGGCTGTTCTGCTTTTTTCCCTCTGTTCAGGAGTTGAACAGTTTACGGGCAAAGTGCATGAAGCTGTATGGTTACGACTGGATCAGCCTGCCTCTTGTCTACACTCAGGTTTTGTTGATATACTGTGTTGTAACTGAAATATCGTAGATGCATTTGCGATTGAACAAATTGAATGAACAGTTCTTGTGTTGTGATAAATGTGCAATGATTAGGTGTCTAAAAAGAGATAACACTGCTAATGGCGATGTAGAGCTTATATTAGGCTGCTGGTGGGCGATAGAGAATGACATTTAGTGTGTCACTCTAATCCGAATCATCGTGGACCTAAAATCATTAACTCAGTTTGTCAAATTAGAAATCTGACCAAGCAAAACACAATGAGTGCACAACAATAATGCAAAGACTTGACAAGAGACCGTTTCCTCAAAGGGAGTTGTGAAACACGCGTGACTCGTGTTTTTTAACCAGGTGGCCACAGTGGCGGTCTACAGCTTCTTCCTGGCTTGTCTGATCGGTCGTCAGTTCTTGGATCCAGCTCAAGGCTACTCCGGTCACGATCTGGACTTCTACCTGCCCGTGTTCACCCTGCTGCAGTTCTTCTTCTATGTTGGCTGGCTGAAGGTGAGGTTCAAGTCACGCTGATGCTGCACAAGAAATGCTCTTCATTTGTCCTGCCGAGCTGTATTGTGGTGTCTTTCTGCTCGTGGTCTCAGGTGGCTGAGCAACTCATCAATCCTTTTGGAGAAGACGACGACGACTTTGAAACCAACTGGCTCGTCGATCGCAATTTACAGGTTTGGATTCAAACTATTTGCCACTTTCACATCAGCCGCAGACAGAGGCGGTCTTATTCTTCCTGTTTTGATTTGTCTCTCAGGTGTCCTTGCTGTCGGTGGACGAGATGTACGACAGCCTGCCGCTGGTGGAGAGGGATATGTACTGGAATGAGTGTGAACCTCAGCCTCCCTACACTGCTGCCAGCGCTGAACATCGCAAACCCTCCTTCATGGGCTCAGCCCTGGATATCAGGTTCAGTAATGTTTTTACTTTCTGGCAGACAATTCTAAATACCGAGAAATACTCTCCCAACCATATAACCACTTATTTCATCTGAACTAGTGTTCCCAAGGAGGAGATGGAGTTTCAGTCCAATCTGGAGCAAATTAAAGAACACGAGGAAGCCAACTACTCCACCCCGCTGCTCGGAGGGCTGGGTCGTGTCCTCGGTGTCCAGTCCCCTAACTTTCCTCGCTCCTCCCGCGTCTCTCTGCTGCGCCGCCGCCCTGGAGCGCCACTGAGCCGCTTCCCTCTTTACCTGCACCCAGAGGCCTCATTGACTCCACCGCAAAGCCGCCAGCCTCTGAACCACGAGCGAGATCCAGACTATGCCTTCTCCACCATGCCCCTGAATGAGAGACCGGGTTTCTACAGCTGCCCACAAACACCCATCCACTGTGTGCCCCCCGCGGTGCCTCGCCCTCGACCTGCCCGGCGAACTCAGAACGAGTGGAACCGCAGCTGCAGCTCCCTGGCTCCTCAGATGGCGGGCTCACAGCCGCTGCCCCCCGACACCCCCAACCACGTCCCCCCACCGCCGTCCTCTGCTTTCCCCTGGCTGAGTGAGGATGGCGAGGTCCAGAGTGCCCCTATGTTCTCGTTCCCAGACCCTCCGCCTGAACTCAGACCTGAACACAGACCTGAACACGGCCTGCTGTCTCGCCGCCCTCCACCACCGCGCCTTACTCTGGACACCCTCCCCTCAGCTGACAGCCAGCCCGGGCCCCCGAGTGCTCTGACTGCAGGAAGCGGAGGAGAACGGGTGTTCTCGTTCACTCCTCCTTCCCGAACAGCAGCTACAAATCCCCATAATCCCAACAGCAGCTCTGGCAGCATTAATGCAACAAGCACCAACGTGACGGGAAGTCTCTGCAACGGTACAAGTCACACTCATTTTAGTAGCCATGGGAATTTCAGCACCAACATGAGATCAAGCAACGGGGGCACCAATGGTGGGCTGAGCAACAACATGGACACCGTTTCCACTTCGGCGCCATCGCAGCAAGAAACCAATCAGCAACACTCGCCCAATGACTCAGGAATCTCATTGGCTGAAGGAGAGCTGCTGGGCGTTTTGGTGGACGGTGGCGTGAAGAAGGCGGCAGGAGGGAAGGAGCAAGAATGAGAACACAAGGTGTGACAGACCGTGGGTTTTGTATAGATGTGGCATTCAAAGTATTTCACACAAACGCGCACGAATTCATGTTACATCTGAACTGTATTAGTCATCTGGAGCCCTACACACAATAGATACGTATGTGTTGCAAACACAGTAGTTAGGCTCTACTTTGTTAAACTGTTATAGAACAATTAACCTACTTGTAAGAGATTTAACCCTCAACATGTGAAGGAAAAATAAGAAACTAGTTAGGTCTGAAACTCGACAGGAAAATGTGTATATTCTAGTCTTTTCAGCATTGTTTCCATCAGTGCACTCTTTAATAAATCATATGCATTTCATGTTTAGTTAATTTTTTTAATAAAAAAAAAAGTGTAGTCTTGAAATTACTTACTATTTTTATTGGATTATATAAGGAAACGATGTACACATAACAAATAGAGAACCGATGCATTTCTGCTGGAACAATATCGTTATGCATAAGCTAAATGTGGATCATATTTGAAAAATGTGAAATTCAATAGCAGAGGACTTGGACGGTGTATGGAAGAACTTTACAAAATGTGGGAGGGATTTATCATCCCTATTGAAATAGAATGCCTGTGAATAAAGACATTTTGTTTTAGTAATCTCCAAATTTAAAGGGACACAAAAAGCAGTGGGCCAAAAAAAAAGAGCCAATCTGAATCAGGTAAAATAATGTGTAAGTGTGCACTGGCCTTTACAGCGAATAAAATGTTGCGCTGAATAAGCTTTTATTAGGCTTCACAAATAATCAAATCTAAAAACCTACACAAGATTTCTTTTTTTTTTTTGTTCAACCATTTTATTATAATTTATTTATATATAATATATATAATTTACAACAAACAAAAAAAAAAACATAAACAGACATTAAAACAAAGATGAAACTTTATACAGTAATATAATATGTGTATCTGCAGCAGTGTACAGACATCACTTGCCTCCAAAGGGAGGAGAGTGCCACACAGCCGAGCTGGTCCGTTTGAAATAACGAGGCTTGCTCTTGTAAAAGATATTTTCCAGTTTTGGTGGCGCAATTGTTCCAAAGAGAGAGTCTAGATCAGGAGGGTTGAAGTACTGCTTCATCATGTTGTGCTGCAGATTGAGAGCTGGAGGGGAACAAATTAAAGACAATGTTGTGATTTAAGACGACGCATGAGACTGACGGCACACTGTGCAAACCCAAAATAAGTCTGGTAAAAAGTATTAGTGGAATTAACTCAATTTGGAACAAGTCACAATATTACAATTGACTGACCTCAGCAGGCCTGCGGGGCCTAGCTATGGGTGTTAAACTATGATTGGACAACAGAGGACTTGGTCAATTTCAGCTTCGTGCATTACAAAAAATATTACTAAAGTGAATTATAAACAACGCTACAGAAGGCGAGGTAAATAGGTTGATCATCATAATAAATGACCGTGATATTAAATCATCTCTGCCCAGGATGGAACGGGCTTCCTTGGGGCAGACTCGTCATCAGTGGAGTCGTCACTGTTTTGGTCCATCCCGTAATCGTCCCCAAATTTGGGCAACGGTTTGTTGCCGGCCTTTGGAGTGATGGAGTACGATTGTGGCGATCGCTGCAGAGGATAAAACACACGTTTCCATAGTGTTCAAAGACAGGAACAGATTCAAAACATCCGCCAAGAACGCATTATTTAAACTTACCACAAAATCCACTGTCTTATTGAGGTCAGCACCTTTTCCTACAGGCGGGCCCATTACAGAGTGCTGCAAGAATTCGGAAAAGTGGTAAATATGCCCTTCACTGTTGCCTACAGGTTTCTTGCTGATTTTAGAATATTAAACGCTATGAAGCAGTTATTCAATGAGTGGGATCAAGTCCAAATGTAGCCAGTGTAGATTCTTACCTCGATATCCACAGTCACATTCAGGCAAGAAGCCGCCTACAGAGGGGACAATCAAGAGGTACATGTGACTCCACTGGGGATAGAATCGATTCAAGTCTTTGTGTCAACGTTTGCAGGTGTACCTAAAGTAAATGTCCCCCTGTTGGTTTACCTTTTCAGAAGCGGCCTTTTGAGCAGCAGCTTCTTGCTCTTCTGCAGCTTTCTCTTCTGCAGCTAATCGCCGCTCCTCCTAGTGGAACAGAAAGCTTTCAATTAAGCCAAAACTAGTGGTGTCACGGATCAGTTTGGGAGCATTTTGGCTTCCCTGTAAATTATAATGACGGGGTATGGGTGGTAGACAAAACCATTACGGTACATAGGCATTGTTTACAAAGAAAGCCATACGAACACGGCAATACATCGAGCATGGCCACACATTTGAAGCGCCACCATCCTGGTCTATCAGCGACGGCGGGAAAGCCGCAGCAACAAGGTATCCTCGCAGCATTTAAGAAACAGTTTGTGGCAGAGTCAGACCGGGCTAAAGCCATTACAGCATCAAGTGGGGTCTTTATTGCTGCGGACATGAGGCCATACTCAGTGGTAGAAAACAAAGGATTTCAGAATATGCTTAAAGTGCTTGAGCCACGTTACGAAGTCCCCTCACGCAACCACTTCAGTGGGAAGATCGTTCCAGGCCTATATGAAGACGAAAAGATCAAGACGAGTTATCCAAGGCATCCTTTGTTGCCATCACCAAAGACGGGTGGACCTCCAGGGCAACGGAGAGCTACGTGACTGACCGCTCACTTCATCACGGCGGAGTGGGAGATTCATAGTCCGGTGCTGCTGTGAGAGTCACACAGCCACAAACCTGGCACAAGTGCTGACAGAAGCAGCAGCAGAGTGGAAGCTATATTCCAAAAGCAATATTCCAGTCACCACAGATAATGCCAGGAACCAAACAAATGCAGTCATAGAAGCTGGACTGGGACCACAGATACCTTGTTTTGCACATGTGATCAATTTAGCATCACAAAGGGGAATCTCAGTGAACCAGATGGACCGCCTCCTTGGGAGAATCAGGAAAGTAGTTTCATTTTTCCACCGAAGCACAACAGCCACTCATGTGCTTCAGACCAAGCAAGAAATGCTACAGCTACCGTCCCACAAGCTCATACATGATGTCCCAACAAGATGGAACTACACTTATGACATGCTGGAGCGTTATCTTGAGCAGCAGGCAGCTATTTACTCTGCACTGACAGACAAGACGCTGAAGAAAAATATCAGAAACATCGTCACCTTGTCCGATGCTGACGTGAAAATTGCAGAGGATGTCCTCCAGGTGCTCAAACCCCTCAAAACCATTACAACCCTATTGAGCACTGAAACTACACCATCTGTGTCCATGATCCTACCTCTGAAATCCATGGCCCCAAGTGAGGATGACTGCACAGTCACTAGAGATGTGAAGGCTGCCATTAGAGGGGACCTGAACCCCAGATACATGGCCCCCCCTAATCTACAAGACTACCTTCATAGATCTACTGCACTAGATCCAAGGTTTAAGTCCCTGTCTCACCTAGACCCTGCCCTATGCTTGAGAACATACAATGATCTCTCCACTGAGATTATGGCCACTGAAGAGGTAACAAAAAAATGAATGAGAGCGATTTATTTCATTGTAGTCATCCCAATTATAGTTTCATGAAACATGAGATAATTAGTTTTACAGATCAAGTAAGTGCAGGGTCAAGCCACAGAGCACGCATTGACAGGACCAGACTCAGAGGCATCTCCTCCACAGAAGAAGTCAGCCATAGAGGAGCTTTTTGGAGAGACCTTTGCGAGCAAGGATGATGACCGCCACACCTTTGCCAACACGATCACAGAGGAAGTGGCACTCTACAAGGCAGCAACTGGCATTCCAGTGGGGGGTGATCTGCTGGCATGGCGGAAAAGCAATCAGTGTAAATACCCTCACACTGCCATGATGGCAAGACGCGACCTCGCTGTACCTGGCACTTCAGTGCCTAGTGAGAGGGTGTTCTCCACAGCAGGGGGCATAGTGACTGCAAAAAGCTCTACCCTCTCCCCAGAGAATGTAGACAGTCTCATCTTTTTGAAGAAAAATTTAACATTGTAGATCATTTCATAGGAACGGTAGACATTCCACGTTTATTGCAGTGTATTTGAATGGAAGGAAGTAAATATAGACAAATTGTTGCCTCGCAGTTCAGTTCAGTTAACAGTGTAAGCCAGCGCCGGTCTGCTCTGCTTTCTTTTTCACGCTGTAGACATTTGCAGTTTTTTTTCTTTCAGTATTGACTAAAAGAAGAGGGTATCAAGTCAACATAATTCATGTTTCACTTAAACAGAGTTGAGTTTTATTTATTTCATTTTGGATACCATCAATATTTTTGTTTTTATGAGAGGCTATAGCCCAAAGTTTTTTGCTTTCAGTGTTCTTGTACTTATCTACTTAATAAATGGAAAGCAAAGTTACATTTGACTCCTCCCCTTTTCTTTGCTGATCCGAAAAATTATCTGAACTCCTGAACCGTGATCCGAACCGAACGTGATCCGTGACACCCCTAGCCAAAACATTCGGCAAATTTCAAACAGTTTTTAATTTCATTATGGGGTTTTCCAGGAATTAGATGTATTTTGACAATTAGCCTGCCGATGGCCAGATGTTTCAGCTGACATTTAACATACGCTATCTATTAAGAAAGGGCACCACTACTGCATTCTGTGCCCTTCTTTAATGCTGACAGCACTGTGGAGATAGGCTAGAAATATCATGAAGAACATTTCGATAAGAGGTAAAAGGTATTGAGGAATCTTTCCAGATGTGAAGTTACCCTGACCAGAGACATATACATTTCTACACTTTCTTGCTTTTAAAGCTCTTTTCTACCATCAGATTATGTTGCTCTTTGGCAGTCAGTAGAACATCTGTTTTATTGGACAGTTCTCAGAAGTCAGTGTTTTCCATTTTGTTTGCAGGTGTACCTAAAGTAAAGTAAATGTCCCCCTGTTGGTTTACCTTTGCAGAAGCGGCCTTTTGAGCAGCAGCTTCTCGCTCTTTGGCAGCTTTCTCTTCTGCAGCTAATCTCCGCTCCTCCTCCTAGTGGAACAGAAGTCAGTGTTTTCCATTTTTTTTGGGCTGCTAAATCAAACACCGTTTGACACGCGTTTAAGACATTCAATTTCTCACCAGTCTTTTCAAACGTGCCTTTCTTTTCTCCTCCAGTTCTCGCCTCTCTTTCTCTTTCGCTGCTCTCTCCACTTCCTGCTGCAGAGCAAGAGCTTTTTCTTTTTCCACTCGCTCCCTGAAAAACAGACATTAAGTCAGGAACTGTTTTATTGCTTTCACCAATGCAGCTTTCAGTTTAATCCACCTTTACCGTGTTGAAAAGCTAATCAGATTACTTGGTGTATAAAGCAGCTGGTATGGTACTATTGATAGGAGTATTGAAGGCCACCAATAACCTTTCAGCAGCAGCTAGGCGCTCTCTCTCCAGCTCCAGCGCTCGGCGAGCTTCAGCCAGCTTACGAGCTCGCTGGTCCTCCTCCTCGGCCTTCTTAGCCAGTAACTCCTGCTGCCGCTTCTCTTCCTCCTGGAGTTAAAACAAAACGCGTACAACATTTAAAAAAAAGGCTGATTGCAAACCGAAGATTATGTTACTTTATAAAAAAGAAAAAAAAGAAGAAAAAAAACTTCCCGCTACATGACAAGATGAAAAGTTGTACTTTGGACACAAACTGAACATTTTGTTGCAACGTCTCGAAAAATGCACCTAAACGGTCACAATGCGACAGCCTGCTATGCGCCATGTAGTTCTCAGCTAAATTCTTTGCAGTCACACAGACTTGATATACGGCACCAAACTAAGCCCAACACAAATGACAGGAATGAATAAGACGGCGCCGTCTCACCGCTTGCTGAATCTTCTTCCTTTTAGAGTCTTCCTCCAACTTCCTCTTCTGCTCCAGGTCGTCTTGACGTTTAATGGCCTCCTTCTTTTTGGCCTTGTCGTCTGCCAGACGCTGCACCAAGAGACCCAACACCAAATGTTAGATATGGGGTTCAATCTTTTTTGGAGGTGAACAAATAGAGTGAAGTTGCCAAATACCTTATCATTCTTCTCATCAATCTGAGCCATCTTTTGCTCAATCTTCTTTTTCTTCTCCACCTCCTGCTGCTCTTCTTTTACTTTGGCCTCAAACACTCTTCTCAGCCTCTCATCTCTCTTCCTGGACCACAAAAATTAAAAGTCGAAGCACAAGAACAAACTACGGTTCAGTCAGAGGGAGTAAAGATGTGGAGCGTTAACCTTTTGAGATTGTCTCGTTTCCTTTTCTTCTCCTCATCCATTTTCTTCATCCTTTCTTCCTCCAGCTCCTGCTTCTTCTTAAGTGCTTCCAGTTTGTAACGCTCCTTCGTCTGAGAAAAGAGAAGACAAGGTTTAAGGAAATGTGTGTTGTCAGAAATCAACTAATTCTAACACATTGTTAATAGGCAGCAAATGTCAAAGGAATACAAGGAGCAGGTGGAGCGCATGCATGTGGAAAAAGATCACCATACCAGTGAAGCAAAAATCCACCGTGACAGACTGATTTATTTCCACCGACTTAAAGAAGTTTGTGCTCACACTGCTGGACTGTGACCATTAGTCTCTGTGCAGACAATTCAACAGAGCAAGTGTAGAGAAAGGCCGCGCTGGAAGTTGCCGTTAAAATAAGAAGCGCTCTTTAAAGACGGCTGTTAACGGATGAGTGATACGCAAGAAGACAGATCTTGTGTCTATTTTTAAACAAGCTATATCACAAAGCAATAGTTTGCTACCATCATGTCTCCGGTTTCTATTTATTTAAATTGTTTATTTGACACAAAGCAGAGAAACAGAGTCAGACACTCTGTACACTACGACAAGTGTAGCTGGATGTCATGTGATCACGAGAACAAATCATTTGTACAACAAGACCCAAACCCCAAAAAGTGGACAAAGACATTAATTCCAGTGTGATCTTCTCACCCAATAAATCACAATCCGCTGACACGAGTTTTAAGAACAAATAGTGTCACGGCGTCTGGTTCAGATGGATTTTTACTTCGGATTAAATTCATTTTACAAAGTCAAACGGTGAAGCTACCAAAGCTGTTTTATAGGATTGTTGGTTCAAAAGTTCAGAGACACCATCGACTAACTAACACATGCCGTTTGGGTTGTTGAAAGCGGCTCATCTAAGGTGCATGTTACATGAGGAGACATTGAATCAAGGTCCACTATGGGATGTTAGACACCACAGAATGCCCACAAACAGTCAGTACTTCCACACTACACTTACCACTATACCAACGCTCAACTGAGGAGCGAAAACACATCCAAACAAAAGAGGATGTCAGCCACAATATTTCAAAAACAATTGCAATTCAATTTGTAACACGTTTTCCTAGTTTATTTGTCCAACAAGATTTGGGCTTCAGGAGACACAACTGAGATTGTAATTCAGTTCCCAAGGAGAGTTATGCACGTATAAAACAATGTGTTTTCAATTCACTGCAATACAACACGCGTGTTTAGCTAATGCGTTTACAGTAAGAGATGTGTCCGGTATCGCCGCAAATCCAAACACATTTTAATTACGACTGCAGTCAAAGATAATCTTAATCGACTGAAATTCTACCTACACCTCAACCAATCGATTGGGATCTGCATGTTAAAAAAAAAAGCTATTCGAAATATTGATACCCCCACAACGCCGTCCCGCAGAGCACCCACCCTCCGGTTGCCCCTCTGGTAAACACCGTTAGCTACGAGCTCAGGCATCGCAGTCCTGAGAATCATTGAGAGGCAGTCAAAATGCCCCCACTCTTGTATCCTGCGCCTTTAAAGTAAAACTAGTGATTGTTCGACCAAACAGAATTTGGTTGGACAAGATCATATCAGCCAAACAACGAGACGGTGTCGGCTCTAGTTTTAATGGATCGTATCGGCGATAATAAAGCAGATCAAAATCTGATGCTTTCTTCACTGAACTAGTGTGTTTTGTCCAGCTCAGCCTGCTACCAGTGTATGACAGAGTTGAGGTGTACAGCTTACCTTGGGGTCAATCCTCAGAGGAGCGACTTGTCTAATGAAGGACTTCATGACAGCAGTCTGGCCGAGGGAAGTTGGAGTCATCATCAGCATCTGATTCCTCTGCACAGTGTGGCGAAAAGACTTCATGTTGGGTCTTATTGCCTATGTGTTCATAAGAAAAGAGAACAAGTTCCAACATTTGAGCCACTTATTATTTTAACACTTGGCAAAACCTCTTTTTTTCTTCCATCTTACACTTTTCTTGGGACGAGAGGGCCTCTTTGTGGGACTTTCCACGACAGTATCTGGTGCTTTGCGTTTGGTACTCTGGCGTGACCTTCTCACAGACACACAAGAATTGATTTAACAACAGGTTGACCAGTGCAGTTATTAAGTGCAACACACACACAGCACTCACATGCGACCTGACTGGGAAGTCAGCTGCTTCTCAATAACTGAAACACAAACAAACATGTATTTAGCACACACAAGTACCATTACATATCAATTCACGTTTATGTTCAACAACAAATCAAACAAAATCGAATTCATCAAAAATATATATATGAAATGCTCAGTTTCCACACCTGTTCTCTTGTTGAGAGTGTTGACTGTTGACGGGGGGGCCAGTGTGGCAGAGTTTGCAGCCACAGATCGAGTGATGCGTCCAACAGATGGACGGAAGCTCTGGTTAATCTGGAGCTACATTTGTTTCACAAAAAAAATAAAAGCAAAACAAAGACATTAGTTGAATAACAAATACAAATTAAATGAGTTTCACACTTAAACAGACAAAGACATGTATTCATACCTCCGGCATTTCCGTCCATTCTTCAGCTGCAGCATTATCCTCAGAGTCTGCACTTACATCTACCGGTAACAAGCTACAGCAGTGAAGACATTTAAAAACATATAAAGAACATTCAATTCATGTACAGTCACGTGTGACTGAGTAATTAACCAGTCACCGTTACCAATAGTTTAAATTATAGATTCAAACACATGATTTTTTTTACCATTAAGACAATATAATCACCTATACACACAGACAAATGTCAGTCATTACTCACACTGCGCTGTCCCATGCAGAGTCCACACAAGAGTCATCTGCAACCACAAACATGATATCCAGATTAACAACAGAGTGTGATGTCTAATGGTTGGTATTTTGTTATTATAAACCAAATACGGGTCATTTCTCACCATCAACATTGCTGCTACATGTGGAGTTGCCCATGCGAGCCACCTTCCTCTTAAGCATGGAGCGGCGCGAGGCACGGCGCACAGACTCCTGAGTCATACTGTGCCGTAGACCGGCCAGCGAGTGACGCAGCTTGCGGGAGCATCGCACGGAGCTTCTCCGCGAGCTTCGCGCTGCGCCAGCGATTGCAATTTTAGCAGCTGTGCGGCCGGGAGAAGGCAGCGGATCTTTAGCACACTCGGCAGCCAATTGGTCCGAGGAAGCGATTCTGACGACGATCCCGGGCGAGGGTATCGTGGGTGGGGACGGGGCGAGGTCCAGCTCGTCTTCTGCATCGTTCACCTTGTTATTTTTGGCCATCTCTTCCTCCTGTGGCTTCTTGTTCTGCTCCTCCACGGTCTTCAGACTTCCACATGACTGGCTCGCATCCTCTGCCGCCTCAGACACCGTTTGTTTGTTTTTACGGGTGGTGCGTTTGGGCCGTGCAGTAGAGCCGGCGTCAGAGGTGGACGCGTCGGGAACGGTCTCTTCCTCAGCGATGAAGTTCAGTGATTTGACAGAGGGGCCACGGAGGTTACTACGCCTTCCCTTTGAAGATCTGGACAGGAAGAGTCAGAAGCACACTTTAAAACCCCGTCACAATTAAAATGTGAAACTTTTACTTACTAATGAAAGCAACAAACCTTCGTCTGGCTTGATGTTCTTCTTGATGCCCCGTGGACATACGCTTCCTGCGCCTTTTCTGTGATGGTGTTTTTGGCATCAATTCTGGCTCAGCAACGAAATCTCTGAAATATAAAGAAACAGCTTCACTTGTAAAACCGTAAAGATAATTTTAGAGACAAAACTGATTTCTAAAGATCGAATCTTGTGGAAACAAATAATAGAGCAAACATGTTTTATATTCCTTCAAACCTACCCTGAAAACATGCGGTTGGCCTCTTGTTGGATCTCCACAAGCCACACCATGTGGTCAGTCTCGATCTCACTGGTGAACTCTTTTAATTTGCCATCTAATTGTTGCTTGAGGGACTGGACAGATGACCGGACGGTGTTCATGTTGACGGCTTGAGGGAAAGATTGCACTGTTAAACCAGGAGAAGCTGGATCAGACTTGAGATGGAAGTAAACAATGATTATTTGAAGCGTCGCCATAAAGACTCAACTAGCTGTCCATGTTTTAACAGTCTTTATTTTCCTTTTAGCATAACCATATCAGATACATTTTTCACTCGTCTGTGTAAAAGCAGCTAAATGGTGCACATGCGCAGTGTCTTCTATTCTCGCGGTCGAGTTGGGTTGCACAAAGTAGCTATTCAACAACAATGTGGTCCACAAAGGAAAACGCTTACAGTTTTGTTATTAAAATGAGCTGCGTGGTCAAATTAGCCCAACACAACCGTTAGCTTAGCTAACATGAAACACGAACAACGAACATGCAACACCAAAACGTGCTAACCTAACTTTTTTTACTGTGGTAACCACTAACGTACTGGAAGAGTTACGTTATTCAAACTTAGTTGGTAACAATGTTATAGTTCATAACTGCTTTGCAATGTTTTAAACGGCTCGTGCTACGATGTTAGTCAGCTAACGTTAATTTAGCTAACACTAGTCTTGGACGTCAAAATAAATGGCGTTACCTTCGATGTCTGAATCTCTGAAAGGGGAATCCGATGATCGTTGCTCCGCTTGTTTTAACAGCTAAATCGATCGCATACTGAGGTGGAGGTAAATGTGCTAAAATAACGGCGTTATTATGTGTAAACTCTAAACAACCTGAACCTAACCGCCGTCCTCTGACACTGACCCGCTGAAACCGTTTCAAACTTTATCAGCCAATCACAAGGCGTAGCTCAGTGACGTTAGAGAGGGGTTGTTCGATTTGTTGTTTAGGATTATCCGCAAGGGCGGGCCCTGCGGATCGGAACAATAGAGAGCAATGGCTCGAGGCAGGTAAACCGCCAACATGTGAAGACAGATCGAGCGAACCCAATGAAAAGTTTAGGGCGGAGTTACAGCGTTGATCAGATTTAAATCAACCAACCGATATTTGGCAGGATTTGCGCCGCCCCGTCTGTGATACTCAAACACATGTTTGACAGCTTTATCTCCCGTTCTTTAGTCATTTCAGTTTGAGGGACACAAACAGTTTTTATGTAAGAAAAATTAGCGTTTTTTTCTGTTCTTTGTCACACCCTCTCCTGCACACTGTAGGACTGCTAAACAAAGACACCGGATATCAGAATCAAACATGATATTTTAAGTCAAACAACAAAGGTTTTTTTAGATCCAGCTCACCAAGGTGAACATTCTCAAGAGATGGAAAGCAAAAGGGACAATTAAGCTTTGCACAAAATGTAGTTTTATTTGAATATAACTCATTTACAATACAACATTGGTTTTATAACACCGATGGCATATCATGAAAATAACACTAAAAATTTCATACATTTTGTCCATGATTACTAATGCTCGAGTGAATGGAAACATACAACTTAACGGCAGGTTAGATATGAAATAACTTGCTCAACATATTTTTAATTGCTGGTAAATGATGAGGAGGGTCATGGCCATTGTTTCAGAGAGGCCAACAGGAATACGCCGAGACCAGTTTACAAACACACCCGGGCCCTCGAGGAAAAGTAACCGGCTTCCCTGAAAATATAGATGTATATTAGTAAATCAATGATAATCTGTTACTGCATCAGTGCCATTTAAAAAATATGAGATCTGAAATCAAGGAGCAAAGTGAAGATAACACAGTACTAAATAAAATCACATGAGACTTGATGCAACATATTAATTAACAGAAAAATACATGCACATGAATTCAAACAAATAGGCTTGTAGAGGATTTGTTTGGTCATTTTCGGTCTTCCCTCTGTTGAAATATATCATGTATTATGGATTGGGGTGGAGTTTACACTGGAGTGTATTAATCAATAGCATCTTGGCAAATTATTGAGAAACGGAATTCCTCTGAGTATGAATTGGTTTTGCAAACCAGAAGCGTCCTATCATCCTCCAGTGTGCAACATCTGCCACCACAGTCTCCAGATTCACTCCAACATACAGTCGACTGAAATCACATTGTCTTATTCTGACAAATGGTATGTCACTTTCGATTACTGACCAACTCTGGAGCCACTATTTTTGTAAGCATTATGGGAGGTATGATACCAAAGAGGGAGTGTGAGCTCTCGCAGGTATTTTCTCCCTGGATCAGAGGGATGGTGCCATTTCTGGAGTTGTAAAATATGTCATGCATGCAGTTTAAGACTGAATTTTCCTCATTATTGCACTCTTTCTTACTTTGTAACTCAAATACTGTGCCATACCTATTAACTAATGTACTACTGTTGTTATCATTATTTTGTATTGTATCATTTTCATATTCACCATTTGTCTGTAGTTTGGAAGACTAAGTGTGTTTTTTAATATGCAGCACATTTAAGGATGAATATCCTTGTACTAAAAACTAAAATCTATTTTTGCTTGTGTGTGTGTGTGTATCACCTGGCGTTAGAGGGATTGTAGTTCCTGATGCCTTCAGGACAACCTGCAGATCACAGGACTTAATGTTGCCAGCACTGTTGGCCTGTTCCCTCAGTATGATACAAACTTCATCTTTCCTCAGCAGCCAGTCCATCTGACTGCCCAGGTAGTTCACACCACGGACGCAGAGCTCAGAAATGTCATTGGGAAGAAGTGGGGAAAAGGCCAAGCATTCCTTCTGAACTCTAGAAGAAAAACACAGCATGTCACTCTCTGTATCGCTGCCTACATGCTGTGTACATATTGAGGTGTTTTTCATTGTGAACTGACCTAAAGCCAGTATAACCAAACAGCACGGCTTGCAGGAATCCCCCCATCCCTGTGAGAAAGTTGACTGCACCAGAGCCATCTGCTGATTCACTCCATACCTGTGAGGGGAGACAATCACACATTCACAGGATATCCAGTAAACAGGCATTTACTAGCATTATGTGGCTGTGTGAGTCAGAAGGACACCTGGAACGGCCCCTGGATGTTTTTGTAGCACTTCTCAAGTAAACGTTGAGCTCTCTCAGCCTCGCCCAGTTCCAGCCAGCCGATTGCAAACATACCCTTACAATGGAAAGCAAAAGCATTGGTATAAACATACACTTATTAAGAAAGAAGTATCAGCAACAACAGGCTTTTAAATCCAATACAAGGAGACACTGTAAAACATATAATTATGTGCACTACAGGCAACTAATACAACTAAAAAACCAAACCAATTTACATGACAGCTGTTGATACTAGGTCATTTGCATTTGCGTAATTTGGTTTTACAAAATCTGTGATGAGCTATTAAAATAGTTGTTACAGATTAAAACACCAACAGTCTAAAGTAGACAAAAATGAACTCCACCTCTAGCAGTTATATTTGGTAATAATCAAATCCAATCCAATAAAATGCTGACGGATATGTACTTTGAGTACATTTTGCAGTAAATACTTGTACTTTAAAGCTGCATTTGTGTGTTTTTTTGGATAAACACTGACATCATCACCTTATGAAGTTGATGTGACTAACGTGTTAGCAAACAGTTGCCTTTGTTCACATTCAGCATTTACAGAGCAACATTAGCATATTCACACTCTTTTATCTCCACCTTCACAAATATGGCCTAATTTGAGCTTTAAGTAAGATTATGAATGCAAGACCTTCAATTGTGTATTTTTTACATTGTGGTTTGGCTACTCTTATATATACTTTAGTAAAGGATCTGAACACTTCTTTAAGTGCATTTGGCAATAAATCTCTGATACAGTCACATGCAACATGCTGTGTCTTACCCACGTCATGGCCGGACCATTAGGGTCTGTTACTGGTTCATACGCTTCCAGGTCATTTCTCCTGATCTCTGGGGACATCAGCAGTCCAAGAGGATAGCCCAACATCACCGTGTCTGCCTGTTTCACTGGATGACCTGTGAGAAGTACAAATTATATTCCCACATCGTGGACATGATTATCTTATGAAGGTCAGTGTCCAAAAGAAACAAAAAGTAACCTTTGACGTAGCCATCGAACTCAGGATGGTACTGGGATTCCTCGTCAAAAGGTATTTTGAGGTGTTCGGCCACTTCCTGCCATTCTTTCGGTGCCGGATGTTGTAGGAGGTCGGCCAAATCTACAGCGAACTGGAGACTGATGAATGAGAAACGTTCTGTGTTATTGGTAATCACCAGTTAATATCCACTGCAGGAAAATATTCAAATACCAGTACCTGAATTTGGCCACCGCGTTTGTGTACACAGAGTTGTTGACATCGTAGTAATACTCATCAGGTGGCATGACACCTGAACGGGAAAAAAGGGAAATGCTTCATGCTATTTTAGTTCTACTTTGTTACGTTTTGTGTGATTTGTGTTTTTCCGTGGAAGATGAGAGAGGTCAGATGTCTTTAATTTAACTTCTATTGACTCATTTGCCTGTTAATCATGTAAAGCTGAATGTATTCTGTATAATAATCCTTCTAATCATGTTCTTTTTACCTAAGAGGTGATACTTCTGGTCCTCGAGGTTCCATGATGCTCTAGAAACCCAGTAATCTGCCACACCGTAGATCACCTCTCTGCCCTGGCCCTCTGTGAACATGGACAGATCCTGCAACAAAGAGCTGAGTTGATATCCTCACACAGGCCCGGGTGAGACACTATGATGAGTGGGGATAAAAGAGTATACCTCAGTGAGGTAGAGATAGTGTTGGAAGGCCAGGGTGACATCTCCATTTATGTGAATCTCTTGTTGTCCATAAATGTCCTCTGGACACACCTCCCTCCCTGACACAGCACTCTCCCATGGGAACTTCAGTCCCTGTATTGGTAACATCTTTTCTTTAGAAGACTCAGTCGCAGTTTCATGGTTATTGTTAAAATGTAGAACAAGAGCACGCAGAAAAAGAGTAACAGTATCAGCCCTAAATTATACACAACACTGTTACCACCAGTCTGTTTCCATCCCTCAGCAACTTAACTGACACGAATATGATATCAAACAACAACGCTCTCGTTTACTCTTATCTGCAGATACTCTATTTGTTACAGCTATTAAAGACGCTTGAGGCTAAAGTGTTGCTAGTACAACATTCTAGGTAAAGTTAACTGTAAATGTTGAATTACTGTTGATGTAATGTAGCTCGTTTTGATCTTTTGTAGACTTTATTTTTTAGTTTTACAAGCATAATTATTTTTGTTGTATTTCCAATGGGGACTTAAAGGAAAAGTTTAACATTTGGGTAAAATACACTTTTTTTTGCCGAGATTTAGATCAGAAGATCGATACAACTCTCGTGTGTGTATGCTCATTTAAAGAATAGAGCTAGATGTTCAGCCTAGAATAAAGACCTGAAGCTAGTCTGGCTCTGTTCAAAGGTAACAAAATGCATGCATATACCTATAAAGCTTACTGATTCACATGTTGCATCTTGCCAGGTTAGCTCTTTCCCGCCTTGCTGCTCGTCTTTCGCTAAATGAAGCTGCTAAGCTAAGCTAACCTGTTCCTGGTTCTGCTTCTGGACTAAATTCATTGTTACAACACACATGCTCTAACTTTTGTGGATTGCATCGCATCCTTTTCTGATTTGTTACTACCATTGAGTTTCTCATGTGTTGTCCTAAAGTTTTCAGTTTCACATCTGCTCCCAGTAAAAAAAAAGCTACAAAGACCAAATGTTCTCTTCAACTTTGTTAGGAATGTGTTTAGCTCACTGCATAGCTGTGCACTCATAGTCAGTGAGGGAAGAAGAGCTGTGATGGTGATGGAGTATCCCACTGATGATCATACCTTGAAGCCCTGCTTTTGGGCATTGTCTTTTGCCCCATCCATAGTCCCCACCCGGTACTCCAGCACAGATCGGGCTAGCTTTGGATAGAAGAGGGCTATGGCAGGATACATCCAAATGTCCTGTCACAGGAAGGTGGGATCATTGTGTGATACATCATACAACCCAAACCAACAACATCCAAACAACATAGCTAGCCATCAACGGACACCATGCCTTACCTGGTCCCAGAAAATGTGTCCCCAGTAGTCCTGACCATCCCCACCATTAGACAGTCCGCCTGGACTGACTCCACCAAAGGAGCTGGAGGTGTCATGTATGGAGGGGAAGGTGCTAAGGAGGTAAAACATGCAGCCTATCAGAGCCTTGCAGAGGCCCTCTGACCCTGCCACCTCCACCTTGCTCTGCAGCCACAGTTCTTTCCAGGCCTTCTCGTGAGACGGACGCAGGTCACCAGAGGCTATCAGATTCAGGCCCTCGTCATAATTGGCCTCAGCTGTGTCTAAACTGTTGGCCACAACCAGGATGAAGGCCCAGCGAGCCTGGCTCTGTCCTGGAAGCAGTGTCAGGGTGGGGGGTTTGGGGGTCCAGATAAGGTGCACTGACGGACAGGAACCTCCTGGGAACTCAGCAGTGGTCACCTTTCCTTGGACGTGACTGAGGGAGAGTGGGATGTAGACTGTGTGAGGCATCATATTCATACTGCAGTTCAAAATGCGCATTTTACAGATGTTTTTGTGAAGCGTACCTTCCTCCTTTGTAATCAGGACAAGACTCGAAAACAATGTCTTTGCTTTGAGGTGTGAATGAGCTGACCAGATTCACAGTGATTGTCTCCTCTGAGGTCACCTGACGCACCATCAGAATCTCCATCACCATCAGGTTAGGGTAGTATCGGTGTGAATACAGAGACTGTGAGACCGTTACACTTGCTGAGCTCAGGCTGTGGGTGAAAATACCTGAAAATACCATTAGTCGTCATAATTCTTCACAACACAGATTCCTGCAATCAGACGGTCAAATACTGCAGAGACTACCTGTGCGGGTGTCCAGGCTGCAGGTGTGCTGGGCTGGTGCGTCCATCTCAACCTTCACAGCAAGAGGACAGGGGACATCCGCACGGTGACAACGTCCACCCTCCCCGTTATACACCCCCCCCATGTGCATGGTATTGTTGTACACCCTCCATCCCAGCAGCCCATTGGCTAGTGGAGGGAGGAAGCGGCGGTCAGTGGGTAGAGCGTCAGTGGTGAAGATGTAAGGGTCTTCATCATAGGACATGGTGGTGTTCAGTTGGAAATCTGGTTTCCCCAATGCAGTCAGGGTTCGTTGAGAGGGTCCCAGCTCTTCAACAGTGAATAATTATTTCACATAATACAAGTTAGCGTGGTCTGACAACATCTATATTTTGAAATCAGTTCTCAATGGGAATAACACACTGCCTCATTGAGATTATTATGGTTATGTGCTGTATTTATGCAAGCTTACGAAACTAAAATATCTCAGTTTGCATGGGTATGAGGCACGAGATCACTGCTGGAAACGTTTACTGTGGAACCAAACACACACTCTTCACAGGTTCCTGCCTGCACAGGCTATTTGTGGAATGTGTACTTTGACACTTTTGTGTCACAAGACATGTGCCATCCAAAGACATCATGAAGCAATGATGTGAACAGAAAGTTTAAAAAGGAGCCACTCATCCAACAAAACAAAAACAGACTCAAATTCCTCAGTAATTAAGCATTGAAGTAGTAATTACATTGAAGGCAAATAAATAAACATACAATGTCAGAGCTTAAGCTAAACCACTCCTGAAAGTTAATCAAAGGTGTTGCATTCAACAGCCTGCATAAATAATACCCAGCATACATCCTTTCAACATACATTAAACGGGAAGAAACATCTGTTTCTGCAACAAAGAGGAATGCTGAAAAAGCTAATTGAAGATAAAACCTGCAGAAGGTCCCAAAGCGCTCGTCCTTAACTATTTAACCAACAAAAAACAAAGAGCTCATGTGTTGTAGTTCCTTTTGGAGTCCATGTGAAAGCAAAGGACTCAAATGTTGTTGATAAAGTGGGTTGAAGTTAGTAATGTCGTGCTGAGGACTGGAGGAGGCCATGCAGCCTTCTGTGCTGCAGAGAAAACCTGGACATGATTATGGGTCTGCTGGAAAACATGGCATGGATTTAATGTCGAGGATAAAGCAGAGTATGTGTAAACCCAGCAGTGCAGTTTTCACTGGATCAATATAGATCACCACTCGATTTTAACATGCTCATTAGATTTTCAGTGAATGTCAAGAACACAAGTATTTATGTTGTCAACTCCCAGCTTGAAGAAAAAGGTCTTAACGACATAAAGATACACTTTAGTTACAGTTGGTCAGTCTTGTTACAGGCTGTAACTACTGCCACATGTGCGCACATATTCACAATTAAAGCATCAGGACCACTTGGCTGAGACTGTGAAAATACTCTGAAGGTCACCGTTACAGTGTTTACATTTCCATCCCATCTCTTCTAAGAAGTATCACGTCACTCTCTCCAAACTAAATCATGCCATCTCCCCTCTGCTCACCAGTCGCTCTAAACTCCCTTCTTACCTTTTTGCTGTTCGCTCTTTTATTTTACATCTCACTCAACCAATTTACACGATCATTTGCCAACCAAGAAATGCAACATCCTCTGTTTGCAGATGTAATTTCTCTCTTTACCCTCATTTCTCTACTGTAAAGGCAAAAATTGTTCAGGAAATGATTATTGTTATTTGTAATGGGATAAAAGCCACGGTACAGCCTATTAAGAGACGTGGGCCCCTGGTAAACCTGCTAGAAGGCCGCGATTGAGGGTCTCTCTGATGAACACCACCCAGTATTCCTGTACCCAGTACTCACTTCCGGTCCCAGGTGGACGTTTGAGCGCTCTACCAATTTTACACATAAAAGCCAGTTTGTCAGTCAATTTGTGACAGAAAAGGATACAAAATATGAATGTGGTTTGAAAGATTAGTGCATCGAACAGACAAGAAAGGTTTAATAAAAGACTTGGTTGCATTGTGGGAATTGTAGGACCTGGCATTTGTAAGGCTTAGCACATACCGTTTCACCTTATGAGCCTTTCTCTTGATCCAACAAGATGTTCTGCCTCACTCGCAGCTCAGCTGTAGCATTTCACGAGTTTCACCACTTGGTTGCGCTGAGGAGCTGTTTGTGTAACATCTGGCAACATGCCGGGGGTCAGAGCCACAAACCCTGGGAAAAGAAGTGCTTTGTCCATATAAGGCTGCAATCCATCCGCTTCCCTTCCTCTGTCTTTCTCAGACCTGAGGGATATTTACAGAGAGAGCCTCGGCCAGCCTGCCCTTCCTTATTAGGAGCGCAGCTTGTTGTCAGTACTTGTACCCTGCAGGACAGTGGTCCATCGCTCTGCTCTCAGATGAGACAAACAGATGGATGACTGGTGTTAACTACACTTTAGTCCAAACGGACAAGAGCTCAAAACACAACGGGAGTCTCACAGATTTTTACCCAGACGTCTACTGAGCACTCATCCAGCATTTCTATCATGTCAGTGAAGCAAGTGATGAACTGTCCACCTGGGAGCATCAGTAGATGAATGGACCAGTCCAAACATACTGTAAATACATCTGTGTTGCCCTGTTTCCTCTGCTATGCTCACTGTGTTGCAGCTGTTCTGTTCCTCTTCTTTTTTTTTCTCCCCAGTGATGAACATCTGGCTACCAGAACAACTGTAGGCAGGGACGATACAATGTGGGTGAAGCGGGAAAATCTGACGACTCCATCGGTCACAACACATTAATAATACGATGGGAATTAAAGTGGGATTGAGTGTTGTGGAGGGAAACACTGTTCAGGATACATCCTTGTCAAAGAGTAAAGTAACATTGAATGTCTGTGAACAAAGCAGTAGAGGTGAATCTGACATTCACGTGTACACAATAACTAGGAAGTTGCTACAAACACACTTGTTTTTATTAGGGTGCAGACATCCATTCAATATATTAGAAAACCAACATGTGAAGAAAAGCTACATGGAATTTGACTTCAAAGGGGGTATTATTCAAGACGAATATTTATACACATAATATACATCACCACGCTCCACTGCAAGAGAGAAATTGACAATGAAAAACTATGAAAATAATATCTTTATCGATGGTAATATTTAAAACCATCCATAGCATAATAGGCTTTGAGCTGTGGGTAACTTCTCCCTCCACTCACAAGCAAGAGGGTGCTGCTCTGAAACAGGTCCGTCTGTCTGGAGGACGGGCGAAGCGTCGCACATCTTTTATTGCTTTGCAGAGAGTAAAGTGCTGTGGTCGACTGACCTGCTTCTGCGGCCATTTTTTATTTATTTTTTTTAAGAGCATGAAGTGTGTTTGTGGTCACAAAAATAACAATGTATGTGAGGAAGTGCATAGGTGGAGAGGTAGGTGGGTTCAAACACTGGCATGTGGAGACCAAACAACCCAACAGAGTTCTGTGGACTGTCCCCGTCATCAGGACGATGTTGAATGTAGAGACAGAGCCTGAAACGTGAAAGAACTACAACAAAACCTTTACTGCTTGACAACACCTTCGATTTGAACTGCGAGTATTCCCTTTGGCTGCACCTTGTGGCCGTTTATTTCCATCCATACAAAACATACACACATTCACTTCCTGCCACCCTTTAACCCCCTCTGTCACCAGGGTTACGCCCCTTTCCTTAAAGAGGCCCCGTGAATCCGGTCGTTCCCTACAATGTCATGTATTTTTCGCCATGACTCGGCGAGCTACGCACACAGTTACGAACACAAAGCTAAAAGCTAACACATCAGAAAGCACGAAGATTCAACACAGATTCCAGAGATATCTTCAGAATGTCTCTCCGTGAAACCATTACAGAGCTATCAGCCAACAAGCACCAGCACCATAAACCGCTTTATCAATAATAATCATAAATGCACCATACCGTGAGCTGATTTCGTGAAGAGAACAGATAAATTCCTGGTTATTTCTATTCAAATATGTGTTAGACGTATATCCTGTTTGTCATTGAACTGTTTCCTTGAAGAAAGGGGGGTCAATCTAGCTTAGGGGAGCTGGGGGTGGGGATTTTACTTTCGGCGTATTGGATTTTACGCTTTGCGAGGGACGGCGCGGTTTTGATTTTGACTGGCTAACGATTCTGTCAATCAATACAACGTTGTCCCAGCTCAATTCTATGGACTGATGCATCGAAGGAGGGTTCATTCACTGAAATCGACCAATGCTGAGGTAGGTCTCCACAGACACAGAGAAACTGCAGTCAGACGAGACAACTCCATAGATTACAGACACAAACGGGGCTCAGAGAGGATTATGGCTCTCAAAATGAAGCCACACTGCTGTATTTGGATAGATTGAACACTATTAGTGATAAAACAAGTGGAATATATAGTTATATAGGATATAAAATTACAATGGAACAGCTGGTTCCAAAATGACAATTTCGTGAACTCGCCTGACCTCTCTGCAAATTCTGACTTTGATAAAGTGAAGCAGGACAAAATTAGAGAGGTTTTAGTACAGAGAGACTGTTCATATACTGTGCTATGATTTGGAAGAGGTTTGAACTTTCAGCTGCATTATTCAAAAGACATAATCATGCTTTCATGCTTTTTTTTCAGGCGAACCTGAAACTTTTCAATTTGAGCTGTGTGCCATCTTCATTTACTCTTAACCAGTAACATATACAAAAAAACAAAACTGCAATCTTCAAAGGATAATCCCTGAGAATATTTCACATCCGATTTTCTGATCAATTTAAATTAGTATGTGCTTGTAATTGTACATTTTGGCTGACGTAAATTTGTATCACAACCTCTCGAAATATGATTTCGTCAGAGTACGATTTCATTGAAAGACGATCAATGTTGAAATATTGCCCCTAATGTGTGCTAGTTGTTTATTAATTACTGCATGGTCTAGTCCTTGGATTCATTTGTGATCTGTCCCCATACCTCACTGCTGAAACTACTGGAACCTCAAGGTATTGTCCTTTTTTGGTTTGAGAGAAAAAGGTTAATGTTAAACTTTAGCTGCACCATATTTACAGCACCCATCCCCTACACCTTTACTCCCGTGTATTTCACTTCTTGTTTTAACTGTATGCACTCCGTTGGGAGTGTGAATGCGGGTGTGCTCAGAGTGTCAGGTTGGCAAACCTTTTCATTTTTTACGTTTCCAGTTTTCGTAGTACCCTGATTGACCTGAAGATATTTTTTGCTGCCATGGAGTTTGTTAAAATGCTTATTCACAACCGTTGCCGTGATTGTATTCAGTGGTTTTCGGGTTTTCAGTAGTCCGAGCATGCTATTGATTGGAGGTAGAGAGA
Source organism: Melanostigma gelatinosum (assembly GCF_949748355.1). Taxonomy (NCBI): domain Eukaryota; kingdom Metazoa; phylum Chordata; class Actinopteri; order Perciformes; family Zoarcidae; genus Melanostigma; species Melanostigma gelatinosum. Next base: position 29,155,908 of record NC_136634.1, on the reverse strand, counting down.
GCCATACTGAGACATACTTGCCATCTTCGAGGCTTAACAGAACATCATCTTGGTATGTGAGCCATGCTCTGGTCCTGTCTCACATTGCCAGCAGCTCAGAGTTGGACTCAACAGGTAACTATCAGTCTGAAATTGAGATAAATGGCCCGCAAATCTGGAGGTAGATCCAGAGATCATTAGTGCAGGGTTAAAAGAAGGTACCATCCCAAAACAACAAAATGCAACAACATCGAAAGATTTTGGAGTTTGTAAAATCAGCCGCTATATAATGGAATGTATTCTGTCTTCCAGACAGCGACTGTCTTAATCATAGTAACAAAATAGGAGTGGGAGGGACGTTAGCGTTCAAATCAACGTAGCTGGATGGTCAGACCGGCGGCCATTTGAATGTGTTCCTTTCATAGACTGAATAAGAAGTGGAGGCAGTCATCGGGATGCCACTCATTGGTTTGTGGACTACCGTTTTAAAGTGCAGTTGTTGCCAAGTTGTTTCTTTCTCAACAAAAGAACAGATGTCACCATATTTAGAATGTGGAGGAGTGACATAGAGACGCAGGCAGCGACCCTTTATGGTCTGTTTGACTCTAAATGGACCATAATGTACGAAGTGAACATCATGCTGTATTGAAGACTACTTTAAACTAGAGATTGAGACCATAAACTCATGTTTACAATGTTTACTGAGGTAATAAATCAAGAGAGAAGTAGAGTAATTTTCTCATCGACTTCTATACAATTCTTTTAGCAAACAGAGGAGTCGCCACCTGCTGGTCTGTAGAGAGAATGCACGTTTTAAGAAACTGCTGCATCAGCTTCACTCGCAGAACCGGTGATTGCCGCCTGGTCCGTTGCCATTCAGCCCGCTTTAGCAAGCTAACTTCTGTATAAACTCAACTGACTTACGGAAAATCACAGACTCACTTAGGTGAGGATTTGCAATAACGACTAAAATGAGCAGTGGAGTAGTAACATTAGCATCGAGAGTCAGAGTAAATAAGTAAAATTGAATAACTTAATACTTCCTGCGTAAGCTCTCTTCCCAGCAAGCTGCGACACTTTACGTCCCCTCTGATGTGGTTGTCGCCATAACAACAAACAACATCTGACCTTTTCTTTTGTAGTCAAATGACCTCGGAACAGTTCACAAGACAATGAATTGAAACAGGTTCCTCAAAAGACATTTGTATCATCGAGCTCTGTTTCATCACCGTCTGAAAGTTAAAAGGCTATAAAACTAACTTCATAACTTGATCTAGTTCAGCTGGGCCTTCCAGGCTATCAAAGTCCTGTCTCTCTTCCTTCAGCTGACATCCACCCTGCATCGTTTGCTTTTGCACCTTCAACACTTTCGCAGCACACATGCCACACATCCATGCATTGGTTTCATGCTTTCATGGCTAACATTGCTGATTTCCACACCGTGTGGTGTGTAATGTAATACATTACAGACAGATGGCTGATCCAAATCTGCCTGCAGGAGTTCACAGCTCACATGCTCGACTTAAGTTTTAAACTAAAGCGAAAGCCTTTTTTTCGACTTCATCTAATTGATACCATAAATGAAAGGTAATTGGCTTTTACATGCATTTACTCTCCACTGCAGCTCTGCTCACCAGACTTGGGAGGTCACCCTGGAGAGAAATAGAAGGTCTATGTTCATCCTTTAGTCCTACCCAGATTGATCATCTTGTCGATAGTGCTACAAGCTCACTGAGAAGGACACTAGACTCTATTGCTCCTTTAAAAAAGAAGTTAGTCAAACAAAGGAGGTTCGCTCCATGTTATAACCCTGAAACCCGCAAATAAAAGCAAACATCGCGAAAACTTGAAAGAACATGGCATTCCACTAACTTGGAAGAATCTCGGCTAGTCTGGCGAGACAGTCTTAAAACGTATAAGAAGGCCCTCCGTAATGCCAGAGCAGCTTATTACTCATTGTTAATAGAGAAACATAAGAACAACCCCAGGTTCCTCTTCAGCACTGTAGCAGGCTGACAGGGAGTCACAGCTCTGTTGTGCCGAGTATCCCTATAGACCTCAGTAGCAATGACTTCATGAACTTCTTTAATGATAAGATTATAATTATTAGAGAGAACATTAATAATCCCCTGCCCTCGACAAGTACCGATCTTTCCACAAATAGAGTAACCTTAGCTCTGGTAAAAATAATTAATGACCTTTTAATCATCATTTAACCTCACCTCATTTAAATCAAGATTGAAGACTTTTCAGTTTGCTGCTGCCTTTAATTGAACCACATTCAATTAATATATTAATCAATTTCCTGCATTTCTGCATTTTACTACTGTATTTTATTTCTTACACTGTTCTTAATTGCTGTTAAATCTCCTTTTCTTTTGCCTTATGTTTTGATGCTTTTAATGGTTTTAAAAAGGACTGCACAATATATCGCCATTTCCTCCGGGACCGAGTTCGTGCAAGGCGTACACTATAAAACGCAGATCGGCAGAGATCTTTTCCAGACGTGGTTTGTGTGTTAGTAATTGCAGAATTGCGGCAGTGTATGGTTGATTGCGTGCAGCGCAATGTCTCAAGGAGACATCGATTCATATTTAGAAAGTGCACAATATGTCGGCATTTCCTCCGGGACCGAGTTCGTGCAAGGCGTACACTATAAAACGCAGATCGGCAGAGATCTTTTCCAGACGTGGTTTGTGTGCGAGTAATTGCAGAATTGCGGCAGTGTATGGTTGATTGCGTGCAGCGCAATGTCTCAGGGAGACATCGATTCAAAAAAGCGAGTGTCTCTCCACTCCGGTTCTGCCCTTTACGCACCGGTCACATGACAGCGCATCCACTCCCAACGCCCTCACCGACAAAACCCGGGCCGGTCCTCTGCCCGAGCACAACAGTGCGCACCGCACAATAACCTCGAGCCAACATCCACAGTAAACCAACACCTGATACGCGTACCTGTTTATCTGTAAGTGGGAGCACGTGCGGCTCTAACAGTTAACCCCTTCGGGAAACGAGGGGGGTGAAGCCCTAAACATTGTTCAGTAAACAAAGAATCATTTCAAAGTGGAGTACCGTGGCCTGATTGTCCTGCTGAATCTCTAAGGAAAGAAATGTGGCGCTGCACCACTGTTTGTGCATTATGTACAGTTTTTCTTTACTTTCTATGCTGGAATACCTGGCGTCAAACCTGCTGTCTTTAAGTATGAAACATATAAACAGAAGCACATTAGGCCTACTAAATAAAAAGGAAAATGACTGAGGGATAATCTTCAAGACAGGGGTCTAGATTGAGTAAAAAAGCAGGAGCAACTTTCAGGCCCTGTCATTTCAGATGATATAATGTTTAATTAAAGCATAAATAACACACAGTAAAGCCCAAGTTTAGTTCCCAGCTTTGCACAATTGGAGGTCCAGCCTACAGAGTAAATGTATCGTTTAAAATAAATGGTTTCTATCGTTTCCATGTTTTATTTTTGCAAACTAATTCCTTGATAATACACATAAAATAAAAAAGATGTAGTGCAATCATGCAGCATCACTAAAACTAAAAGCACAAAATATATTATAATTTATCTGTTGCCTACAGCCAGAGGCCTTTGTTTCACATCATCCTTCATCTCTTTCTCGTCCCTCATTTCCTGTCAGCTCTCCACTGTACCCTCTAATAAAGCAACAAAAATACAATTGAAACAAATCCTGATCTGACCTGCAGGAGACCCACGGACTGAAAACCTGAATGTGTGCTGAACGTGCTGCATGGAGTCTGATGGCTGTAATGCAGAATAAGACTTCATGCGAAACAAGCCTTAGACGACATCATGTGTTGTTGGAGTTAAAGTAATAACTACATAGTTTACATATGTAGTCATTTGACTTCACCACATGGCTGCTACCTAAATGTGATGGACACCATTCTAAAAGAATCAATCTTCACGATGTTCCACTTCACATCATGTCTAATTGAACCACATGTGGGAAGTTTTGTTGTACTTGTTGGCTACATAAGATAATCATCTCGTCTGTATCTAAAGGTGGTACCAACAAGGCAGAGAGGGAAACACTTGAATCCTTTACCGCCATTGTGCTCAGCTTTACAGGGAGCTCGTCAGAAGTGAAACGATCTAAAACGACGCTTAAAAAATAAAATTTAAACCAATCGTGTTCCGCCCATACAGGTCAAATCAAACTCATCTTTTGACACTCACCGTCCAACCATGCAGCCTTCCTCCTCGGCTTCCCTGCTGTACTTGTGTCTGGCGGCTGGCGGTCCCAGGGCATCAGATGTGCCGAAGAACACTGCAGAGGAATACACTGCTATTCCAGATCTCCCTGCTCTGACGACTTCATATCCTGGACTGGCTGCCGTTGAAGACGGGGGAGATGAGGAAATCTGGACGCTGTGAATTCCCTCAAAAGCATCCATGTCTCTCTCAGGCTCCTCGGGAACTTGTAGACGTCTCCACTGAGGTTACAATCAGTTTGTCAAATGCTTTTAGTGGTGTTTAGTGATCCTGATATACCTGCGGGTGCCAAGCACAGACAATTCAGAAGAGAAAGAGTTTCATCCTGGAATTTGGAATCGCACGAAAACTAAAAAAGTTTCACTCAATAAACCTCACAGTCAAAGTCGTTCAGTAGCCAGTGGACGAGTCAAGACCTCTGCAGTGTTTGAATAACTTACACACGTGCCAGAGGAGCTCAGGCTCTTTTATTTGCCGGTTCTCATGCTCAAGGAATGTGTTTCTTTGTGAGATATCCAGTGTAAACATTACTTCAACTTAAGTTAGGACAGTATCATACACGAGAAGCTGCGAGAAACTTAATCCAGGATGATTTAAGGACAGCAAAAATGCACAGAACATACTCACCAAAGTGTTCAAAATTGATCTCTAGTCGTTGCAGGAGCATCACAAATCTGTCAAAACAGCTGAAATCGTGCTTTAATAATCTCAAGATTGAACTCTGTCCGCACTTCTCTCTGCTTTTTGGTCTCCTGGTTAGACAGGAAGGGTTAATCACTAACACCCTCTGGCCAGTTAGAGTACAGCTGTACACATTTCTTCCAGCAGAGAGAGAGGGGGGGGGGGGGGACGACACACAGTCTCACCTGATCAAGAGGTTTCCATGAGGAAAAACCGAATGACACAAAATGAATCAATGTTCCCTGTATAGGTGTGAACTGAAATCAAGAAATGAGAATACGTTCAAACAGGTTGTGTGTTCACCAAAAGCCAGAGATAGTTAACTGGGTGTTCCACCTTGAGTAAACTGCTTTCATAGAGTTATATTTCAAAAATGTCAACACAACTACTCAGCACTCGTGCCTTTCAGCAACCAATTTGTGGCAGTGTGGGCGCTCTGCTGTCCTCAGATTTGTTCAGATTAACAGGACCTGGCCTCACAATGCAGCTTTGTTGCTGAAGCAGATTAACACATCAAGTGACCGGAGGTGTAGGAGTCCCCTGCTCTCTTTTTCTTTCCGGCTTCCTTTTTTTCCCCAACATCATTCCAACGAACGCTGCGGCTACACATCTCGGGCCACAGTGACTCCGATGGACAGACGTTTTCATGTTGCGTGGTAGGTAAAAACTTCACAGCTTTGTGTTTGAGGCCCTCGCATGTTGCATTTGCCTGTTGTAGCCCCGCGAACATCTCCTCAGATGTATTGGTGTATTTCAGATCTATGAAATAAGGGAAAATATTATTTGAAATGGTTATTTAAATGTGCAGAAAAATGGAAAATCAGTATCAGTTGATTAAGAGAAACCAAACATATGGATTAAAGAGTACGTAGAGAAAATATATGTTTTTTTTTTACTTTATCATTTTAGATTTGTGACCAAACTGGCCTTATGAGATCCAGGCTGATCGCTGACGTTGAGCTGAGACGAAGCACAGAGAACACAGCCACACTGGTTTGCTTCATGTCACAACACAGTCACCCAGCAAGTTGGCCAGCAAGCAGCAATGACTGTAACGTACTCTCGCAGGGTTGCCGATGCAGGTCTGGGGACCTTCTTTCACCTGCTTCTGCGTTGGAAGGGCAGCATTTATAAACTGCTCTATAGAGAGCTCATCATCTTCACTCTTCTCTACTACTTCTTCAGCATTGTTTATAGGTACTCTCATAGCAGAACTTCAATCTTCTATATTTTTTTTTACCTAAACATCTTTGTTACGGGTCACTTAGATTTAGTTCATTGAAGAAGTGTGACCGAGGTACTAAGGAGGACATTCTGTAGTTGAAACTTCAAACTACGTAACAGAGACACGGTTTCTAAATAATAATAATTATTTCTTTGGCATTTCTGTACTGAAATTTTGTGTTACTTATCGGCCGATATATACGCCCGATATTGACGATAAGTATCGGCTAATATCAGAACCCGGACCGATTTATCCGCTCCAGTGGCAGCGTTACTTAAAGGCGCTATGTCTACGAGATTGAGAGCATTTCTGTTGCCTCTCAGCGGCTCTAAACATGGCTGAACAATGCAATGTTCTCATTTTAATTTTGAGATCCACTTCATGTTCTACACAAGAGTTTTTGAGTTTTTTATTAAATGGCTTTACTTTATTAAAACAGACAATTTTCTCATTTTGATAACATATGGAAGTCATTACAACATGCCTATGTTACAATGAGAACACATTTTTTGTTTTAATAGGATAAGTTGGTGTGTTACTTTAGCAGTAAATGTTTCTTGTTTGTGATACAACAACATACAAAAATTGATGTAATAAGAAAAGTTTTATGCAAAAACGGATTCATTTGGGATGTTGTATGTTGGACCAGAAAGTGTCACAGGGCTCACCTCCCTGTGTTTTAGTTGTAATGGGCTCAATAGATGTTTCCTTCACCAGGTTTGTGCTTACCGATGACCAGAAGAGGCTGTTTGAGAAGCTGTCGATATACTGTGACCGCTATGCAGAGCTCATCCCGGTGTCTTTTGTGCTGGGTGAGTTGAGGCTGACTGTTTCATGGATCTACATCTCAATCTAAGACCATTCTCCTGGAAACGATCACAGGAGGTTGGCATGCACTTCTGTACTTGCAATGTTCTTTTTTTTTTTGCCAGGCTTCTATGTCACCTTGGTTGTGTCCCGTTGGTGGGGCCAGTTTGAGAATGTCCCCTGGCCGGACCGCTTGGCAGCATTAGTGGGTGGTCATGTTCGGGGAACAGACGAGGCCTCCAGGCTGACCCGACGGACTCTGATGCGATACGCCAACCTCTCTGGTGTGCTCATCTACCGCTCCGTCAGCACGGCCGTCTACAAGAGGTTCCCCACCATGGAGCATGTGGTGCGGGCAGGTACAACGTGGCCACGAAACCACCAAAACTCACTGTCGCTGGTACCAGTCATAAGACAACAACATCAAAATCTGCTGAATCTGTTTGCACTATTTAAAAGAAGAAGAAAAAAGAAGAAAACTGTGTAAGGTGGTCCAGCATGGAACCGGTTGAGACTCAGTGTGTTTCCATCTGATGTGGTTGAACTATTTGTATGCTACATGCTACTGATGTAACGGCTGAGTAAAGAACTACAAACATGGAAACAAACGTCTTAAATGCTTTGTCTCTTCGTGTCATTCCTTTATTTCCATGCCGTGTTTGTGTCTCTCAGGTTTGATGACGTCCGATGAGCTGAGGCACCTGGAGGACTTGCGCTCTCCTCACAACAAGTTCTGGGTTCCCTGCATGTGGTTCGTCAGCCTGGCTCTGAGGGCTCGGATTGAGGGTCGCATCAACAACGACGTGGCTCTCACAGCCATTCTCACTGTAGGTCATCAAGTGCATCTGTCTGCAGGCCGAAAGAGTTGAACATCATCACGTTCTGAAACATTTTTTAAAATTGCTCCCCCCCCCCTCATTTGGCTGTTCTGCTTTTTTCCCTCTGTTCAGGAGTTGAACAGTTTACGGGCAAAGTGCATGAAGCTGTATGGTTACGACTGGATCAGCCTGCCTCTTGTCTACACTCAGGTTTTGTTGATATACTGTGTTGTAACTGAAATATCGTAGATGCATTTGCGATTGAACAAATTGAATGAACAGTTCTTGTGTTGTGATAAATGTGCAATGATTAGGTGTCTAAAAAGAGATAACACTGCTAATGGCGATGTAGAGCTTATATTAGGCTGCTGGTGGGCGATAGAGAATGACATTTAGTGTGTCACTCTAATCCGAATCATCGTGGACCTAAAATCATTAACTCAGTTTGTCAAATTAGAAATCTGACCAAGCAAAACACAATGAGTGCACAACAATAATGCAAAGACTTGACAAGAGACCGTTTCCTCAAAGGGAGTTGTGAAACACGCGTGACTCGTGTTTTTTAACCAGGTGGCCACAGTGGCGGTCTACAGCTTCTTCCTGGCTTGTCTGATCGGTCGTCAGTTCTTGGATCCAGCTCAAGGCTACTCCGGTCACGATCTGGACTTCTACCTGCCCGTGTTCACCCTGCTGCAGTTCTTCTTCTATGTTGGCTGGCTGAAGGTGAGGTTCAAGTCACGCTGATGCTGCACAAGAAATGCTCTTCATTTGTCCTGCCGACCTGTATTGTGGTGTCTTTCTGCTCGTGGTCTCAGGTGGCTGAGCAACTCATCAATCCTTTTGGAGAAGACGACGACGACTTTGAAACCAACTGGCTCGTCGATCGCAATTTACAGGTTTGGATTCAAACTATTTGCCACTTTCACATCAGCCGCAGACAGAGGCGGTCTTATTCTTCCTGTTTTGATTTGTCTCTCAGGTGTCCTTGCTGTCGGTGGACGAGATGTACGACAGCCTGCCGCTGGTGGAGAGGGATATGTACTGGAATGAGTGTGAACCTCAGCCTCCCTACACTGCTGCCAGCGCTGAACATCGCAAACCCTCCTTCATGGGCTCAGCCCTGGATATCAGGTTCAGTAATGTTTTTACTTTCTGGCAGACAATTCTAAATACCGAGAAATACTCTCCCAACCATATAACCACTTATTTCATCTGAACTAGTGTTCCCAAGGAGGAGATGGAGTTTCAGTCCAATCTGGAGCAAATTAAAGAACACGAGGAAGCCAACTACTCCACCCCGCTGCTCGGAGGGCTGGGTCGTGTCCTCGGTGTCCAGTCCCCTAACTTTCCTCGCTCCTCCCGCGTCTCTCTGCTGCGCCGCCGCCCTGGAGCGCCACTGAGCCGCTTCCCTCTTTACCTGCACCCAGAGGCCTCATTGACTCCACCGCAAAGCCGCCAGCCTCTGAACCACGAGCGAGATCCAGACTATGCCTTCTCCACCATGCCCCTGAATGAGAGACCGGGTTTCTACAGCTGCCCACAAACACCCATCCACTGTGTGCCCCCCGCGGTGCCTCGCCCTCGACCTGCCCGGCGAACTCAGAACGAGTGGAACCGCAGCTGCAGCTCCCTGGCTCCTCAGATGGCGGGCTCACAGCCGCTGCCCCCCGACACCCCCAACCACGTCCCCCCACCGCCGTCCTCTGCTTTCCCCTGGCTGAGTGAGGATGGCGAGGTCCAGAGTGCCCCTATGTTCTCGTTCCCAGACCCTCCGCCTGAACTCAGACCTGAACACAGACCTGAACACGGCCTGCTGTCTCGCCGCCCTCCACCACCGCGCCTTACTCTGGACACCCTCCCCTCAGCTGACAGCCAGCCCGGGCCCCCGAGTGCTCTGACTGCAGGAAGCGGAGGAGAACGGGTGTTCTCGTTCACTCCTCCTTCCCGAACAGCAGCTACAAATCCCCATAATCCCAACAGCAGCTCTGGCAGCATTAATGCAACAAGCACCAACGTGACGGGAAGTCTCTGCAACGGTACAAGTCACACTCATTTTAGTAGCCATGGGAATTTCAGCACCAACATGAGATCAAGCAACGGGGGCACCAATGGTGGGCTGAGCAACAACATGGACACCGTTTCCACTTCGGCGCCATCGCAGCAAGAAACCAATCAGCAACACTCGCCCAATGACTCAGGAATCTCATTGGCTGAAGGAGAGCTGCTGGGCGTTTTGGTGGACGGTGGCGTGAAGAAGGCGGCAGGAGGAAAGGAGCAAGAATGAGAACACAAGGTGTGACAGACCGTGGGTTTTGTATAGATGTGGCATTCAAAGTATTTCACACAAACGCGCACGAATTCATGTTACATCTGAACTGTATTAGTCATCTGGAGCCCTACACACAATAGATACGTATGTGTTGCAAACACAGTAGTTAGGCTCTACTTTGTTAAACTGTTATAGAACAATTAACCTACTTGTAAGAGATTTAACCCTCAACATGTGAAGGAAAAATAAGAAACTAGTTAGGTCTGAAACTCGACAGGAAAATGTGTATATTCTAGTCTTTTCAGCATTGTTTCCATCAGTGCACTCTTTAATAAATCATATGCATTTCATGTTTAGTTAATTTTTTTAATAAAAAAAAAGTGTAGTCTTGAAATTACTTACTATTTTTATTGGATTATATAAGGAAACGATGTACACATAACAAATAGAGAACCGATGCATTTCTGCTGGAACAATATCGTTATGCATAAGCTAAATGTGGATCATATTTGAAAAATGTGAAATTCAATAGCAGAGGACTTGGACGGTGTATGGAAGAACTTTACAAAATGTGGGAGGGATTTATCATCCCTATTGAAATAGAATGCCTGTGAATAAAGACATTTTGTTTTAGTAATCTCCAAATTTAAAGGGACACAAAAAGCAGTGGGCCAAAAAAAAAGAGCCAATCTGAATCAGGTAAAATAATGTGTAAGTGTGCACTGGCCTTTACAGCGAATAAAATGTTGCGCTGAATAAGCTTTTATTAGGCTTCACAAATAATCAAATCTAAAAACCTACACAAGATTTCTTTTTTTTTTTTGTTCAACCATTTTATTATAATTTATTTATATATAATATATATAATTTACAACAAACAAAAAAAAAAACATAAACAGACATTAAAACAAAGATGAAACTTTATACAGTAATATAATATGTGTATCTGCAGCAGTGTACAGACATCACTTGCCTCCAAAGGGAGGAGAGTGCCACACAGCCGAGCTGGTCCGTTTGAAATAACGAGGCTTGCTCTTGTAAAAGATATTTTCCAGTTTTGGTGGCGCAATTGTTCCAAAGAGAGAGTCTAGATCAGGAGGGTTGAAGTACTGCTTCATCATGTTGTGCTGCAGATTGCGAGCTGGAGGGGAACAAATTAAAGACAATGTTGTGATTTAAGACGACGCATGAGACTGACGTCACACTGTGCAAACCCAAAATAAGTCTGGTAAAAAGTATTAGTGGAATTAACTCAATTTGGAACAAGTCACAATATTACAATTGACTGACCTCAGCAGGCCTGCGGGGCCTAGCTATGGGTGTTAAACTATGATTGGACAACAGAGGACTTGGTCAATTTCAGCTTCGTGCATTACAAAAAATATTACTAAAGTGAATTATAAACAACGCTACAGAAGGCGAGGTAAATAGGTTGATCATCATAATAAATGACCGTGATATTAAATCATCTCTGCCCAGGATGGAACGGGCTTCCTTGGGGCAGACTCGTCATCAGTGGAGTCGTCACTGTTTTGGTCCATCCCGTAATCGTCCCCAAATTTGGGCAACGGTTTGTTGCCGGCCTTTGGAGTGATGGAGTACGATTGTGGCGATCGCTGCAGAGGATAAAACACACGTTTCCATAGTGTTCAAAGACAGGAACAGATTCAAAACATCCGCCAAGAACGCATTATTTAAACTTACCACAAAATCCACTGTCTTATTGAGGTCAGCACCTTTTCCTACAGGCGGCCCATTACAGAGTGCTGCAAGAATTCGGAAAAGTGGTAAATATGCCCTTCACTGTTGCCTACAGGTTTCTTGCTGATTTTAGAATATTAAACGCTATGAAGCAGTTATTCAATGAGTGGGATCAAGTCCAAATGTAGCCAGTGTAGATTCTTACCTCGATATCCACAGTCACATTCAGGCAAGAAGCCGCCTACAGAGGGGACAATCAAGAGGTACATGTGACTCCACTGGGGATAGAATCGATTCAAGTCTTTGTGTCAACGTTTGCAGGTGTACCTAAAGTAAATGTCCCCCTGTTGGTTTACCTTTGCAGAAGCGGCCTTTTGAGCAGCAGCTTCTTGCTCTTCTGCAGCTTTCTCTTCTGCAGCTAATCGCCGCTCCTCCTAGTGGAACAGAAAGCTTTCAATTAAGCCAAAACTAGTGGTGTCACGGATCAGTTTGGGAGCATTTTGGCTTCCCTGTAAATTATAATGACGGGGTATGGGTGGTAGACAAAACCATTACGGTACATAGGCATTGTTTACAAAGAAAGCCATACGAACACGGCAATACATCGAGCATGGCCACACATTTGAAGCGCCACCATCCTGGTCTATCAGCGACGGCGGGAAAGCCGCAGCAACAAGGTATCCTCGCAGCATTTAAGAAACAGTTTGTGGCAGAGTCAGACCGGGCTAAAGCCATTACAGCATCAAGTGGGGTCTTTATTGCTGCGGACATGAGGCCATACTCAGTGGTAGAAAACAAAGGATTTCAGAATATGCTTAAAGTGCTTGAGCCACGTTACGAAGTCCCCTCACGCAACCACTTCAGTGGGAAGATCGTTCCAGGCTTATATGAAGACGAAAAGATCAAGACGAGTTATCCAAGGCATCCTTTGTTGCCATCACCAAAGACGGGTGGACCTCCAGGGCAACGGAGAGCTACGTGACTGACCGCTCACTTCATCACGGCGGAGTGGGAGATTCATAGTCCGGTGCTGCTGTGAGAGTCACACAGCCACAAACCTGGCACAAGTGCTGACAGAAGCAGCAGCAGAGTGGAAGCTATATTCCAAAAGCAATATTCCAGTCACCACAGATAATGCCAGGAACCAAACAAATGCAGTCATAGAAGCTGGACTGGGACCACAGCTACCTTGTTTTGCACATGTGATCAATTTAGCATCACAAAGGGGAATCTCAGTGAACCAGATGGACCGCCTCCTTGGGAGAATCAGGAAAGTAGTTTCATTTTTCCACCGAAGCACAACAGCCACTCATGTGCTTCAGACCAAGCAAGAAATGCTACAGCTACCGTCCCACAAGCTCATACATGATGTCCCAACAAGATGGAACTACACTTATGACATGCTGGAGCGTTATCTTGAGCAGCAGGCAGCTATTTACTCTGCACTGACAGACAAGACGCTGAAGAAAAATATCAGAAACATCGTCACCTTGTCCGATGCTGACGTGAAAATTGCAGAGGATGTCCTCCAGGTGCTCAAACCCCTCAAAACCATTACAACCCTATTGAGCACTGAAACTACACCATCTGTGTCCATGATCCTACCTCTGAAATCCATGGCCCCAAGTGAGGATGACTGCACAGTCACTAGAGATGTGAAGGCTGCCATTAGAGGGGACCTGAACCCCAGATACATGGCCCCCCCTAATCTACAAGACTACCTTCATAGATCTACTGCACTAGATCCAAGGTTTAAGTCCCTGTCTCACCTAGACCCTGCCCTATGCTTGAGAACATACAATGATCTCTCCACTGAGATTATGGCCACTGAAGAGGTAACAAAAAAATGAATGAGAGCGATTTATTTCATTGTAGTCATCCCAATTATAGTTTCATGAAACATGAGATAATTAGTTTTACAGATCAAGTAAGTGCAGGGTCAAGCCACAGAGCACGCATTGACAGGACCAGACTCAGAGGCATCTCCTCCACAGAAGAAGTCAGCCATAGAGGAGCTTTTTGGAGAGACCTTTGCGAGCAAGGATGATGACCGCCACACCTTTGCCAACACGATCACAGAGGAAGTGGCACTCTACAAGGCAGCAACTGGCATTCCAGTGGGGGGTGATCTGCTGGCATGGCGGAAAAGCAATCAGTGTAAATACCCTCACACTGCCATGATGGCAAGACGCGACCTCGCTGTACCTGGCACTTCAGTGCCTAGTGAGAGGGTGTTCTCCACAGCAGGGGGCATAGTGACTGCAAAAAGCTCTACCCTCTCCCCAGAGAATGTAGACAGTCTCATCTTTTTGAAGAAAAATTTAACATTGTAGATCATTTCATAGGAACGGTAGACATTCCACGTTTATTGCAGTGTATTTGAATGGAAGGAAGTAAATATAGACAAATTGTTGCCTCGCAGTTCAGTTCAGTTAACAGTGTAAGCCAGCGCCGGTCTGCTCTGCTTTCTTTTTCACGCTGTAGACATTTGCAGTTTTTTTTCTTTCAGTATTGACTAAAAGAAGAGGGTATCAAGTCAACATAATTCATGTTTCACTTAAACAGAGTTGAGTTTTATTTATTTCATTTTGGATACCATCAATATTTTTGTTTTTATGAGAGGCTATAGCCCAAAGTTTTTTGCTTTCAGTGTTCTTGTACTTATCTACTTAATAAATGGAAAGCAAAGTTACATTTGACTCCTCCCCTTTTCTTTGCTGATCCGAAAAATTATCTGAACTCCTGAACCGTGATCCGAACCGAACGTGATCCGTGACACCCCTAGCCAAAACATTCGGCAAATTTCAAACAGTTTTTAATTTCATTATGGGGTTTTCCAGGAATTAGATGTATTTTGACAATTAGCCTGCCGATGGCCAGATGTTTCAGCTGACATTTTCCTTAACATACGCTATCTATTAAGAAAGGGCACCACTACTGCATTCTGTGCCCTTCTTTAATGCTGACAGCACTGTGGAGATAGGCTAGAAATATCATGAAGAACATTTCGATAAGAGGTAAAAGGTATTGAGGAATCTTTCCAGATGTGAAGTTACCCTGACCAGAGACATATACATTTCTACACTTTCTTGCTTTTAAAGCTCTTTTCTACCATCAGATTATGTTGCTCTTTGGCAGTCAGTAGAACATCTGTTTTATTGGACAGTTCTCAGAAGTCAGTGTTTTCCATTTTGTTTGCAGGTGTACCTAAAGTAAAGTAAATGTCCCCCTGTTGGTTTACCTTTGCAGAAGCGGCCTTTTGAGCAGCAGCTTCTCGCTCTTTGGCAGCTTTCTCTTCTGCAGCTAATCTCCGCTCCTCCTAGTGGAACAGAAGTCAGTGTTTTCCATTTTTTTTGGGCTGCTAAATCAAACACCGTTTGACACGCGTTTAAGACATTCAATTTCTCACCAGTCTTTTCAAACGTGCCTTTCTTTTCTCCTCCAGTTCTCGCCTCTCTTTCTCTTTCGCTGCTCTCTCCACTTCCTGCTGCAGAGCAAGAGCTTTTTCTTTTTCCACTCGCTCCCTGAAAAACAGACATTAAGTCAGGAACTGTTTTATTGCTTTCACCAATGCAGCTTTCAGTTTAATCCACCTTTACCGTGTTGAAAAGCTAATCAGATTACTTGGTGTATAAAGCAGCTGGTATGGTACTATTGATAGGAGTATTGAAGGCCACCAATAACCTTTCAGCAGCAGCTAGGCGCTCTCTCTCCAGCTCCAGCGCTCGGCGAGCTTCAGCCAGCTTACGAGCTCGCTGGTCCTCCTCCTCGGCCTTCTTAGCCAGTAACTCCTGCTGCCGCTTCTCTTCCTCCTGGAGTTAAAACAAAACGCGTACAACATTTAAAAAAAAGGCTGATTGCAAACCGAAGATTATGTTACTTTATAAAAAAGAAAAAAAAGAAGAAAAAAAACTTCCCGCTACATGACAAGATGAAAAGTTGTACTTTGGACACAAACTGAACATTTTGTTGCAACGTCTCGAAAAATGCACCTAAACGGTCACAATGCGACAGCCTGCTATGCGCCATGTAGTTCTCAGCTAAATTCTTTGCAGTCACACAGACTTGATATACGGCACCAAACTAAGCCCAACACAAATGACAGGAATGAATAAGACGGCGCCGTCTCACCGCTTGCTGAATCTTCTTCCTTTTAGAGTCTTCCTCCAACTTCCTCTTCTGCTCCAGGTCGTCTTGACGTTTAATGGCCTCCTTCTTTTTGGCCTTGTCGTCTGCCAGACGCTGCACCAAGAGACCCAACACCAAATGTTAGATATGGGGTTCAATCTTTTTTGGAGGTGAACAAATAGAGTGAAGTTGCCAAATACCTTATCATTCTTCTCATCAATCTGAGCCATCTTTTGCTCAATCTTCTTTTTCTTCTCCACCTCCTGCTGCTCTTCTTTTACTTTGGCCTCAAACACTCTTCTCAGCCTCTCATCTCTCTTCCTGGACCACAAAAATTAAAAGTCGAAGCACAAGAACAAACTACGGTTCAGTCAGAGGGAGTAAAGATGTGGAGCGTTAACCTTTTGAGATTGTCTCGTTTCCTTTTCTTCTCCTCATCCATTTTCTTCATCCTTTCTTCCTCCAGCTCCTGCTTCTTCTTAAGTGCTTCCAGTTTGTAACGCTCCTTCGTCTGAGAAAAGAGAAGACAAGGTTTAAGGAAATGTGTGTTGTCAGAAATCAACTAATTCTAACACATTGTTAATAGGCAGCAAATGTCAAAGGAATACAAGGAGCAGGTGGAGCGCATGCATGTGGAAAAAGATCACCATACCAGTGAAGCAAAAATCCACCGTGACAGACTGATTTATTTCCACCGACTTAAAGAAGTTTGTGCTCACACTGCTGGACTGTGACCATTAGTCTCTGTGCAGACAATTCAACAGAGCAAGTGTAGAGAAAGGCCGCGCTGGAAGTTGCCGTTAAAATAAGAAGCGCTCTTTAAAGACGGCTGTTAACGGATGAGTGATACGCAAGAAGACAGATCTTGTGTCTATTTTTAAACAAGCTATATCACAAAGCAATAGTTTGCTACCATCATGTCTCCGGTTTCTATTTATTTAAATTGTTTATTTGACACAAAGCAGAGAAACAGAGTCAGACACTCTGTACACTACGACAAGTGTAGCTGGATGTCATGTGATCACGAGAACAAATCATTTGTACAACAAGACCCAAACCCCAAAAAGTGGACAAAGACATTAATTCCAGTGTGATCTTCTCACCCAATAAATCACAATCCGCTGACACGAGTTTTAAGAACAAATAGTGTCACGGCGTCTGGTTCAGATGGATTTTTACTTCGGATTAAATTCATTTTACAAAGTCAAACGGTGAAGCTACCAAAGCTGTTTTATAGGATTGTTGGTTCAAAAGTTCAGAGACACCATCGACTAACTAACACATGCCGTTTGGGTTGTTGAAAGCGGCTCATCTAAGGTGCATGTTACATGAGGAGACATTGAATCAAGGTCCACTATGGGATGTTAGACACCACAGAATGCCCACAAACAGTCAGTACTTCCACACTACACTTACCACTATACCAACGCTCAACTGAGGAGCGAAAACACATCCAAACAAAAGAGGATGTCAGCCACAATATTTCAAAAACAATTGCAATTCAATTTGTAACACGTTTTCCTAGTTTATTTGTCCAACAAGATTTGGGCTTCAGGAGACACAACTGAGATTGTAATTCAGTTCCCAAGGAGAGTTATGCACGTATAAAACAATGTGTTTTCAATTCACTGCAATACAACACGCGTGTTTAGCTAATGCGTTTACAGTAAGAGATGTGTCCGGTATCGCCGCAAATCCAAACACATTTTAATTACGACTGCAGTCAAAGATAATCTTAATCGACTGAAATTCTACCTACACCTCAACCAATCGATTGGGATCTGCATGTTAAAAAAAAAAGCTATTAGAAATATTGATACCCCCACAACGCCGTCCCGCAGAGCACCCACCCTCCGGTTGCCCCTCTGGTAAACACCGTTAGCTACGAGCTCAGGCATCGCAGTCCTGAGAATCATTGAGAGGCAGTCAAAATGCCCCCACTCTTGTATCCTGCGCCTTTAAAGTAAAACTAGTGATTGTTCGACCAAACAGAATTTGGTTGGACAAGATCATATCAGCCAAACAACGAGACGGTGTCGGCTCTAGTTTTAATGGATCGTATCGGCGATAATAAAGCAGATCAAAATCTGATGCTTTCTTCACTGAACTAGTGTGTTTTGTCCAGCTCAGCCTGCTACCAGTGTATGACAGAGTTGAGGTGTACAGCTTACCTTGGGGTCAATCCTCAGAGGAGCGACTTGTCTAATGAAGGACTTCATGACAGCAGTCTGGCCGAGGGAAGTTGGAGGCATCTGATTCCTCTGCACAGTGTGGAGAAAAGACTTCATGTTGGGTCTTATTGCCTATGTGTTCATAAGAAAAGAGAACAAGTTCCAACATTTGAGCCACTTATTATTTTAACACTTGGCAAAACCTCTTTTTTTCTTCCATCTTACACTTTTCTTGGGACGAGAGGGCCTCTTTGTGGGACTTTCCACGACAGTATCTGGTGCTTTGCGTTTGGTACTCTGGCGTGACCTTCTCACAGACACACAAGAATTGATTTAACAACAGGTTGACCAGTGCAGTTATTAAGTGCAACACACACACAGCACTCACATGCGACCTGACTGGGAAGTCAGCTGCTTCTCAATAACTGAAACACAAACAAACATGTATTTAGCACACACAAGTACCATTACATATCAATTCACGTTTATGTTCAACAACAAATCAAACAAAATCGAATTCATCAAAAATATATATATGAAATGCTCAGTTTCCACACCTGTTCTCTTGTTGAGAGTGTTGACTGTTGACGGGGGGGCCAGTGTGGCAGAGTTTGCAGCCACAGATCGAGTGATGCGTCCAACAGATGGACGGAAGCTCTGGTTAATCTGGAGCTACATTTGTTTCACAAAAAAAATAAAAGCAAAACAAAGACATTAGTTGAATAACAAATACAAATTAAATGAGTTTCACACTTAAACAGACAAAGACATGTATTCATACCTCCGGCGTTTCCGTCCATTCTTCAGCTGCAGCATTATCCTCAGAGTCTGCACTTACATCTACCGGTAACAAGCTACAGCAGTGAAGACATTTAAAAACATATAAAGAACATTCAATTCATGTACAGTCACGTGTGACTGAGTAATTAACCAGTCACCGTTACCAATAGTTTAAATTATAGATTCAAACATGATTTTTTTTACCATTAAGACAATATAATCACCTATACACACAGACAAATGTCAGTCATTACTCACACTGCGCTGTCCCATGCAGAGTCCACACAAGAGTCATCTGCAACCACAAACATGATATCCAGATTAACAACAGAGTGTGATGTCTAATGGTTGGTATTTTGTTATTATAAACCAAATACGGGTAATTTCTCACCATCAACATTGCTGCTACATGTAGAGTTGCCCATGCGAGCCACCTTCCTCTTAAGCATGGAGCGGCGCGAGGCACGGCGCACAGACTCCTGAGTCATACTGTGCCGTAGACCGGCCAGCGAGTGACGCAGCTTGAGGGAGCATCGCACGGAGCTTCTCCGCGAGCTTCGCGCTGCGCCAGCGATTGCAATTTTAGCAGCTGTGCGGCCGGGAGAAGGCAGCGGATCTTTAGCACACTCGGCAGCCAATTGGTCCGAGGAAGCGATTCTGACGACGATCCCGGGCGAGGGTATCGTGGGTGGGGACGGGGCGAGGTCCAGCTCGTCTTCTGCATCGTTCACCTTGTTATTTTTGGCCATCTCTTCCTCCTGTGGCTTCTTGTTCTGCTCCTCCACGGTCTTCAGACTTCCACATGACTGGCTCGCATCCTCTGCCGCCTCAGACACCGTTTGTTTGTTTTTACGGGTGGTGCGTTTGGGCCGTGCGGTGTTCATGTTGACGGCTTGAGGGAAAGATTGCACTGTTAAACCAGGAGAAGCTGGATCAGACTTGAGATGGAAGTAAACAATGATTATTTGAAGCGTCGCCATAAAGACTCAACTAGCTGTCCATGTTTTAACAGTCTTTATTTTCCTTTTAGCATAACCATATCAGATACATTTTTCACTCGTCTGTGTAAAAGCAGCTAAATGGTGCACATGCGCAGTGTCTTCTATTCTCGCGGTCGAGTTGGGTTGCACAAAGTAGCTATTCAACAACAATGTGGTCCACAAAGGAAAACGCTTACAGTTTTGTTATTAAAATGAGCTGCGTGGTCAAATTAGCCCAACACAACCGTTAGCTTAGCTAACATGAAACACGAACAACGAACATGCAACACCAAAACGTGCTAACCTAACTTTTTTTACTGTGGTAACCACTAACGTACTGGAAGAGTTACGTTATTCAAACTTAGTTGGTAACAATGTTATAGTTCATAACTGCTTTGCAATGTTTTAAACGGCTCGTGCTACGATGTTAGTCAGCTAACGTTAATTTAGCTAACACTAGTCTTGGACGTCAAAATAAATGGCGTTACCTTCGATGTCTGAATCTCTGAAAGGGGAATCCGATGATCGTTGCTCCGCTTGTTTTAACAGCTAAATCGATCGCATACTGAGGTGGAGGTAAATGTGCTAAAATAACGGCGTTATTATGTGTAAACTCTAAACAACCTGAACCTAACCGCAGTCCTCTGACACTGACCCGCTGAAACCGTTTCAGACTTTATCAGCCAATCACAAGGCGTAGCTCAGTGACGTTAGAGAGGGGTTGTTCGATTTGTTGTTTAGGATTATCCGCAAGGGCGGGCCCTGCGGATCGGAACAATAGAGAGCAATGGCTCGAGGCGGGTAAACCGCCAACATGTGAAGACAGATCGAGCGAACCCAATGAAAAGTTTAGGGCGGAGTTACAGCGTTGATCAGATTTAAATCAACCAACCGATATTTGGCAGGATTTGCGCCGCCCCGTCTGTGATACTCAAACACATGTTTGACAGCTTTATCTCCCGTTCTTTAGTCATTTCAGTTTGAGGGACACAAACAGTTTTTATGTAAGAAAAATTAGCGTTTTTTTCTGTTCTTTGTCACACCCTCTCCTGCACACTGTAGGACTGCTAAACAAAGACACCGGATATCAGAATCAAACATGATATTTTAAGTCAAACAACAAAGGTTTTTTTAGATCCAGCTCACCAAGGTGAACATTCTCAAGAGATGGAAAGCAAAAGGGACAATTAAGCTTTGCACAAAATGTAGTTTTATTTGAATATAACTCATTTACAATACAACATTGGTTTTATAACACCGATGGCATATCATGAAAATAACACTAAAAATTTCATACATTTTGTCCATGATTACTAATGCTCGAGTGAATGGAAACATACAACTTAACGGCAGGTTAGATATGAAATAACTTGCTCAACATATTTTTAATTGCTGGTAAATGATGAGGAGGGTCATGGCCATTGTTTCAGAGAGGCCAACAGGAATACGCCGAGACCAGTTTACAAACACACCCGGGCCCTCGAGGAAAAGTAACCGGCTTCCCTGAAAATATAGATGTATATTAGTAAATCAATGATAATCTGTTACTGCATCAGTGCCATTTAAAAAATATGAGATCTGAAATCAAGGAGCAAAGTGAAGATAACACAGTACTAAATAAAATCACATGAGACTTGATGCAACATATTAATTAACAGAAAAATACATGCACATGAATTCAAACAAATAGGCTTGTAGAGGATTTGTTTGGTCATTTTCGGTCTTCCCTCTGTTGAAATATATCATGTATTATGGATTGGGGTGGAGTTTACACTGGAGTGTATTAATCAATAGCATCTTGGCAAATTATTGAGAAACGGAATTCCTCTGAGTATGAATTGGTTTTGCAAACCAGAAGCGTCCTATCATCCTCCAGTGTGCAACATCTGCCACCACAGTCTCCAGATTCACTCCAACATACAGTCGACTGAAATCACATTGTCTTATTCTGACAAATGGTATGTCACTTTCGATTACTGACCAACTCTGGAGCCACTATTTTTGTAAGCATTATGGGAGGTATGATACCAAAGAGGGAGTGTGAGCTCTCGCAGGTATTTTCTCCCTGGATCAGAGGGATGGTGCCATTTCTGGAGTTGTAAAATATGTCATGCATGCAGTTTAAGACTGAATTTTCCTCATTATTGCACTCTTTCTTACTTTGTAACTCAAATACTGTGCCATACCTATTAACTAATGTACTACTGTTGTTATCATTATTTTGTATTGTATCATTTTCATATTCACCATTTGTCTGTAGTTTGGAAGACTAAGTGTGTTTTTTAATATGCAGCACATTTAAGGATGAATATCCTTGTACTAAAAACTAAAATCTATTTTTGCTTGTGTGTGTGTGTGTATCACCTGGCGTTAGAGGGATTGTAGTTCCTGATGCCTTCAGGACAACCTGCAGATCACAGGACTTAATGTTGCCAGCACTGTTGGCCTGTTCCCTCAGTATGATACAAACTTCATCTTTCCTCAGCAGCCAGTCCATCTGACTGCCCAGGTAGTTCACACCACGGACGCAGAGCTCAGAAATGTCATTGGGAAGAAGTGGGGAAAAGGCCAAGCATTCCTTCTGAACTCTAGAAGAAAAACACAGCATGTCACTCTCTGTATCGCTGCCTACATGCTGTGTACATATTGAGGTGTTTTTCATTGTGAACTGACCTAAAGCCAGTATAACCAAACAGCACGGCTTGCAGGAATCCCCCCATCCCTGTGAGAAAGTTGACTGCACCAGAGCCATCTGCTGATTCACTCCATACCTGTGAGGGGAGACAATCACACATTCACAGGATATCCAGTAAACAGGCATTTACTAGCATTATGTGGCTGTGTGAGTCAGAAGGACACCTGGAACGGCCCCTGGATGTTTTTGTAGCACTTCTCAAGTAAACGTTGAGCTCTCTCAGCCTCGCCCAGTTCCAGCCAGCCGATTGCAAACATACCCTTACAATGGAAAGCAAAAGCATTGGTATAAACATACACTTATTAAGAAAGAAGTATCAGCAACAACAGGCTTTTAAATCCAATACAAGGAGACACTGTAAAACATATAATTATGTGCACTACAGGCAACTAATACAACTAAAAAACCAAACCAATTTACATGACAGCTGTTGATACTAGGTAATTTGCATTTGCGTAATTTGGTTTTACAAAATCTGTGATGAGCTATTAAAATAGTTGTTACAGATTAAAACACCAACAGTCTAAAGTAGACAAAAATGAACTCCACCTCTAGCAGTTATATTTGGTAATAATCAAATCCAATCCAATAAAATGCTGACGGATATGTACTTTGAGTACATTTTGCAGTAAATACTTGTACTTTAAAGCTGCATTTGTGTGTTTTTTTGGATAAACACTGACATCATCACCTTATGAAGTTGATGTGACTAACGTGTTAGCAAACAGTTGCCTTTGTTCACATTCAGCATTTACAGAGCAACATTAGCATATTCACACTCTTTTATCTCCACCTTCACAAATATGGCCTAATTTGAGCTTTAAGTAAGATTATGAATGCAAGACCTTCAATTGTGTATTTTTTACATTGTGGTTTGGCTACTCTTATATATACTTTAGTAAAGGATCTGAACACTTCTTTAAGTGCATTTGGCAATAAATCTCTGATACAGTCACATGCAACATGCTGTGTCTTACCCACGTCATGGCCGGACCATTAGGGTCTGTTACTGGTTCATACGCTTCCAGGTCATTTCTCCTGATCTCTGGGGACATCAGCAGTCCAAGAGGATAGCCCAACATCACCGTGTCTGCCTGTTTCACTGGATGACCTGTGAGAAGTACAAATTATATTCCCACATCGTGGACATGATTATCTTATGAAGGTCAGTGTCCAAAAGAAACAAAAAGTAACCTTTGACGTAGCCATCGAACTCAGGATGGTACTGGGATTCCTCGTCAAAAGGTATTTTGAGGTGTTCGGCCACTTCCTGCCATTCTTTCGGTGCCGGATGTTGTAGGAGGTCGGCCAAATCTACAGCGAACTGGAGACTGATGAATGAGAAACGTTCTGTGTTATTGGTAATCACCAGTTAATATCCACTGCAGGAAAATATTCAAATACCAGTACCTGAATTTGGCCACCGCGTTTGTGTACACAGAGTTGTTGACATCGTAGTAATACTCATCAGGTGGCATGACACCTGAACGGGAAAAAAGGGAAATGCTTCATGCTATTTTAGTTCTACTTTGTTACGTTTTGTGTGATTTGTGTTTTTCCGTGGAAGATGAGAGAGGTCAGATGTCTTTAATTTAACTTCTATTGACTCATTTGCCTGTTAATCATGTAAAGCTGAATGTATTCTGTATAATAATCCTTCTAATCATGTTCTTTTTACCTAAGAGGTGATACTTCTGGTCCTCGAGGTTCCATGATGCTCTAGAAACCCAGTAATCTGCCACACCGTAGATCACCTCTCTGCCCTGGCCCTCTGTGAACATGGACAGATCCTGCAACAAAGAGCTGAGTTGATATCCTCACACAGGCCCGGGTGAGACACTATGATGAGTGGGGATAAAAGAGTATACCTCAGTGAGGTAGAGATAGTGTTGGAAGGCCAGGGTGACATCTCCATTTATGTGAATCTCTTGTTGTCCATAAATGTCCTCTGGACACACCTCCCTCCCTGACACAGCACTCTCCCATGGGAACTTCAGTCCCTGTATTGGTAACATCTTTTCTTTAGAAGACTCAGTCGCAGTTTCATGGTTATTGTTAAAATGTAGAACAAGAGCACGCAGAAAAAGAGTAACAGTATCAGCCCTAAATTATACACAACACTGTTACCACCAGTCTGTTTCCATCCCTCAGCAACTTAACTGACACGAATATGATATCAAACAACAACGCTCTCGTTTACTCTTATCTGCAGATACTCTATTTGTTACAGCTATTAAAGACGCTTGAGGCTAAAGTGTTGCTAGTACAACATTCTAGGTAAAGTTAACTGTAAATGTTGAATTACTGTTGATGTAATGTAGCTCGTTTTGATCTTTTGTAGACTTTATTTTTTAGTTTTACAAGCATAATTATTTTTGTTGTATTTCCAATGGGGACTTAAAGGAAAAGTTTAACATTTGGGTAAAATACACTTTTTTTTGCCGAGATTTAGATCAGAAGATCGATACAACTCTCGTGTGTGTATGCTCATTTAAAGAATAGAGCTAGATGTTCAGCCTAGAATAAAGACCTGAAGCTAGTCTGGCTCTGTTCAAAGGTAACAAAATGCATGCATATACCTATAAAGCTTACTGATTCACATGTTGCATCTTGCCAGGTTAGCTCTTTCCCGCCTTGCTGCTCGTCTTTCGCTAAATGAAGCTGCTAAGCTAAGCTAACCTGTTCCTGGTTCTGCTTCTGGACTAAATTCATTGTTACAACACACATGCTCTAACTTTTGTGGATTGCATCGCATCCTTTTCTGATTTGTTACTACCATTGAGTTTCTCATGTGTTGTCCTAAAGTTTTCAGTTTCACATCTGCTCCCAGTAAAAAAAAAGCTACAAAGACCAAATGTTCTCTTCAACTTTGTTAGGAATGTGTTTAGCTCACTGCATAGCTGTGCACTCATAGTCAGTGAGGGAAGAAGAGCTGTGATGGTGATGGAGTATCCCACTGATGATCATACCTTGAAGCCCTGCTTTTGGGCATTGTCTTTTGCCCCATCCATAGTCCCCACCCGGTACTCCAGCACAGATCGGGCTAGCTTTGGATAGAAGAGGGCTATGGCAGGATACATCCAAATGTCCTGTCACAGGAAGGTGGGATCATTGTGTGATACATCATACAACCCAAACCAACAACATCCAAACAACATAGCTAGCCATCAACGGACACCATGCCTTACCTGGTCCCAGAAAATGTGTCCCCAGTAGTCCTGACCATCCCCACCATTAGACAGTCCGCCTGGACTGACTCCACCAAAGGAGCTGGAGGTGTCATGTATGGAGGGGAAGGTGCTAAGGAGGTAAAACATGCAGCCTATCAGAGCCTTGCAGAGGCCCTCTGACCCTGCCACCTCCACCTTGCTCTGCAGCCACAGTTCTTTCCAGGCCTTCTCGTGAGACGGACGCAGGTCACCAGAGGCTATCAGATTCAGGCCCTCGTCATAATTGGCCTCAGCTGTGTCTAAACTGTTGGCCACAACCAGGATGAAGGCCCAGCGAGCCTGGCTCTGTCCTGGAAGCAGTGTCAGGGTGGGGGGTTTGGGGGTCCAGATAAGGTGCACTGACGGACAGGAACCTCCTGGGAACTCAGCAGTGGTCACCTTTCCTTGGACGTGACTGAGGGAGAGTGGGATGTAGACTGTGTGAGGCATCATATTCATACTGCAGTTCAAAATGCGCATTTTACAGATGTTTTTGTGAAGCGTACCTTCCTCCTTTGTAATCAGGACAAGACTCGAAAACAATGTCTTTGCTTTGAGGTGTGAATGAGCTGACCAGATTCACAGTGATTGTCTCCTCTGAGGTCACCTGACGCACCATCAGAATCTCCATCACCATCAGGTTAGGGTAGTATCGGTGTGAATACAGAGACTGTGAGACCGTTACACTTGCTGAGCTCAGGCTGTGGGTGAAAATACCTGAAAATACCATTAGTCGTCATAATTCTTCACAACACAGATTCCTGCAATCAGACGGTCAAATACTGCAGAGACTACCTGTGCGGGTGTCCAGGCTGTAGGTGTGCTGGGCTGGTGCGTCCATCTCAACCTTCACAGCAAGAGGACAGGGGACATCCACACGGTGACAACGTCCACCCTCCCCGTTATACACCCCCCCCATGTGCATGGTATTGTTGTACACCCTCCATCCCAGCAGCCCATTGGCTAGTGGAGGGAGGAAGCGGCGGTCAGTGGGTAGAGCGTCAGTGGTGAAGATGTAAGGGTCTTCATCATAGGACATGGTGGTGTTCAGTTGGAAATCTGGTTTCCCCAATGCAGTCAGGGTTCGTTGAGAGGGTCCCAGCTCTTCAACAGTGAATAATTATTTCACATAATACAAGTTAGCGTGGTCTGACAACATCTATATTTTGAAATCAGTTCTCAATGGGAATAACACACTGCCTCATTGAGATTATTATGGTTATGTGCTGTATTTATGCAAGCTTACGAAACTAAAATATCTCAGTTTGCATGGGTATGAGGCACGAGATCACTGCTGGAAACGTTTACTGTGGAACCAAACACACACTCTTCACAGGTTCCTGCCTGCACAGGCTATTTGTGGAATGTGTACTTTGACACTTTTGTGTCACAAGACATGTGCCATCCTAAGACATCATGAAGCAATGATGTGAACAGAAAGTTTAAAAAGGAGCCACTCATCCAACAAAACAAAAACAGACTCAAATTCCTCAGTAATTAAGCATTGAAGTAGTAATTACATTGAAGGCAAATAAATAAACATACAATGTCAGAGCTTAAGCTAAACCACTCCTGAAAGTTAATCAAAGGTGTTGCATTCAACAGCCTGCATAAATAATACCCAGCATACATCCTTTCAACATACATTAAACGGGAAGAAACATCTGTTTCTGCAACAAAGAGGAATGCTGAAAAAGCTAATTGAAGATAAAACCTGCAGAAGGTCCCAAAGCGCTCGTCCTTAACTATTTAACCAACAAAAAACAAAGAGCTCATGTGTTGTAGTTCCTTTTGGAGTCCATGTGAAAGCAAAGGACTCAAATGTTGTTGATAAAGTGGGTTGAAGTTAGTAATGTCGTGCTGAGGACTGGAGGAGGCCATGCAGCCTTCTGTGCTGCAGAGAAAACCTGGACATGATTATGGGTCTGCTGGAAAACATGGCATGGATTTAATGTCGAGGATAAAGCAGAGTATGTGTAAACCCAGCAGTGCAGTTTTCACTGGATCAATATAGATCACCACTCGATTTTAACATGCTCATTAGATTTTCAGTGAATGTCAAGAACACAAGTATTTATGTTGTCAACTCCCAGCTTGAAGAAAAAGGTCTTAACGACATAAAGATACACTTTAGTTACAGTTGGTCAGTCTTGTTACAGGCTGTAACTACTGCCACATGTGCGCACATATTCACAATTAAAGCATCAGGACCACTTGGCTGAGACTGTGAAAATACTCTGAAGGTCACCGTTACAGTGTTTACATTTCCATCCCATCTCTTCTAAGAAGTATCACGTCACTCTCTCCAAACTAAATCATGCCATCTCCCCTCTGCTCACCAGTCGCTCTAAACTCCCTTCTTACCTTTTTGCTGTTCGCTCTTTTATTTTACATCTCACTCAACCAATTTACACGATCATTTGCCAACCAAGAAATGCAACATCCTCTGTTTGCAGATGTAATTTCTCTCTTTACCCTCATTTCTCTACTGTAAAGGCAAAAATTGTTCAGGAAATGATTATTGTTATTTGTAATGGGATAAAAGCCACGGTACAGCCTATTAAGAGACGTGGGCCCCTGGTAAACCTGCTAGAAGGCCGCGATTGAGGGTCTCTCTGATGAACACCACCCAGTATTCCTGTACCCAGTACTCACTTCCGGTCCCAGGTGGACGTTTGAGCGCTCTACCAATTTTACACATAAAAGCCAGTTTGTCAGTCAATTTGTGACAGAAAAGGATACAAAATATGAATGTGGTTTGAAAGATTAGTGCATCGAACAGACAAGAAAGGTTTAATAAAAGACTTGGTTGCATTGTGGGAATTGTAGGACCTGGCATTTGTAAGGCTTAGCACATACCGTTTCACCTTATGAGCCTTTCTCTTGATCCAACAAGATGTTCTGCCTCACTCGCAGCTCAGCTGTAGCATTTCACGAGTTTCACCACTTGGTTGCGCTGAGGAGCTGTTTGTGTAACATCTGGCAACATGCCGGGGGTCAGAGCCACAAACCCTGGGAAAAGAAGTGCTTTGTCCATATAAGGCTGCAATCCATCCGCTTCCCTTCCTCTGTCTTTCTCAGACCTGAGGGATATTTACAGAGAGAGCCTCGGCCAGCCTGCCCTTCCTTATTAGGAGCGCAGCTTGTTGTCAGTACTTGTACCCTGCAGGACAGTGGTCCATCGCTCTGCTCTCAGATGAGACAAACAGATGGATGACTGGTGTTAACTACACTTTAGTCCAAACGGACAAGAGCTCAAAACACAACGGGAGTCTCACAGATTTTTACCCAGACGTCTACTGAGCACTCATCCAGCATTTCTATCATGTCAGTGAAGCAAGTGATGAACTGTCCACCTGGGAGCATCAGTAGATGAATGGACCAGTCCAAACATACTGTAAATACATCTGTGTTGCCCTGTTTCCTCTGCTATGCTCACTGTGTTGCAGCTGTTCTGTTCCTCTTCTTTTTTTTTCTCCCCAGTGATGAACATCTGGCTACCAGAACAACTGTAGGCAGGGACGATACAATGTGGGTGAAGCGGGAAAATCTGACGACTCCATCGGTCACAACACATTAATAATACGATGGGAATTAAAGTGGGATTGAGTGTTGTGGAGGGAAACACTGTTCAGGATACATCCTTGTCAAAGAGTAAAGTAACATTGAATGTCTGTGAACAAAGCAGTAGAGGTGAATCTGACATTCACGTGTACACAATAACTAGGAAGTTGCTACAAACACACTTGTTTTTATTAGGGTGCAGACATCCATTCAATATATTAGAAAACCAACATGTGAAGAAAAGCTACATGGAATTTGACTTCAAAGGGGTATTATTCAAGACGAATATTTATACACATAATATACATCACCACGCTCCACTGCAAGAGAGAAATTGACAATGAAAAACTATGAAAATAATATCTTTATCGATGGTAATATTTAAAACCATCCATAGCATAATAGGCTTTGAGCTGTGGGTAACTTCTCCCTCCACTCACAAGCAAGAGGGTGCTGCTCTGAAACAGGTCCGTCTGTCTGGAGGACGGGCGAAGCGTCGCACATCTTTTATTGCTTTGCAGAGAGTAAAGTGCTGTGGTCGACTGACCTGCTTCTGCGGCCATTTTTTATTTATTTTTTTTAAGAGCATGAAGTGTGTTTGTGGTCACAAAAATAACAATGTATGTGAGGAAGTGCATAGGTGGAGAGGTAGGTGGGTTCAAACACTGGCATGTGGAGACCAAACAACCCAACAGAGTTCTGTGGACTGTCCCCGTCATCAGGACGATGTTGAATGTAGAGACAGAGCCTGAAACGTGAAAGAACTACAACAAAACCTTTACTGCTTGACAACACCTTCGATTTGAACTGCGAGTATTCCCTTTGGCTGCACCTTGTGGCCGTTTATTTCCATCCATACAAAACATACACACATTCACTTCCTGCCACCCTTTAACCCCCTCTGTCACCAGGGTTACGCCCCTTTCCTTAAAGAGGCCCCGTGAATCCGGTCGTTCCCTACAATGTCATGTATTTTTCGCCATGACTCGGCGAGCTACGCACACAGTTACGAACACAAAGCTAAAAGCTAACACATCAGAAAGCACGAAGATTCAACACAGATTCCAGAGATATCTTCAGAATGTCTCTCCGTGAAACCATTACAGAGCTATCAGCCAACAAGCACCAGCACCATAAACCGCTTTATCAATAATAATCATAAATGCACCATACCGTGAGCTGATTTCGTGAAGAGAACAGATAAATTCCTGGTTATTTCTATTCAAATATGTGTTAGACGTATATCCTGTTTGTCATTGAACTGTTTCCTTGAAGAAAGGGGGGTCAATCTAGTTTAGGGGAGCTGGGGGTGGGGATTTTACTTTCGGCGTATTGGATTTTACGCTTTGCGAGGGACGGCGCGGTTTTGATTTTGACTGGCTAACGATTCTGTCAATCAATACAACGTTGTCCCAGCTCAATTCTATGGACTGATGCATCGAAGGAGGGTTCATTCACTGAAATCGACCAATGCTGAGGTAGGTCTCCACAGACACAGAGAAACTGCAGTCAGACGAGACAACTCCATAGATTACAGACACAAACGGGGCTCAGAGAGGATTATGGCTCTCAAAATGAAGCCACACTGCTGTATTTGGATAGATTGAACACTATTAGTGATAAAACAAGTGAAATATATAGTTATATAGGATATAAAATTACAATGGAACAGCTGGTTCCAAAATGACAATTTCGTGAACTCGCCTGACCTCTCTGCAAATTCTGACTTTGATAAAGTGAAGCAGGACAAAATTAGAGAGGTTTTAGTACAGAGAGACTGTTCATATACTGTGCTATGATTTGGAAGAGGTTTGAACTTTCAGCTGCATTATTCAAAAGACATAATCATGCTTTCATGCTTTTTTTTCAGGCGAACCTGAAACTTTTCAATTTGAGCTGTGTGCCATCTTCATTTACTCTTAACCAGTAACATATACAAAAAAACAAAACTGCAATCTTCAAAGGATAATCCCTGAGAATATTTCACATCCGATTTTCTGATCAATTTAAATTAGTATGTGCTTGTAATTGTACATTTTGGCTGACGTAAATTTGTATCACAACCTCTCGAAATATGATTTCGTCAGAGTACGATTTCATTGAAAGACGATCAATGTTGAAATATTGCCCCTAATGTGTGCTAGTTGTTTATTAATTACTGCATGGTCTAGTCCTTGGATTCATTTGTGATCTGTCCCCATACCTCACTGCTGAAACTACTGGAACCTCAAGGTATTGTCCTTTTTTGGTTTGAGAGAAAAAGGTTCATGTTAAACTTTAGCTGCACCATATTTACAGCACCCATCCCCTACACCTTTACTCCCGTGTATTTCACTTCTTGTTTTAACTGTATGCACTCCGTTGGGAGTGTGAATGCGGGTGTGCTCAGAGTGTCAGGTTGGCAAACCTTTTCATTTTTTACGTTTCCAGTTTTCGTAGTACCCTGATTGACCTGAAGATATTTTTTGCTGCCATGGAGTTTGTTAAAATGCTTATTCACAACCGTTGCCGTGATTGTATTCAGTGGTTTTCGGGTTTTCAGTAGTCCGAGCATGCTATTGATTGGAGGTAGAGAGAGCCATACTGAGACATACTTGCCATCTTCGAGGCTTAACAGAACATCATCTTGGTATGTGAGCCATGCTCTGGTCCTGTCTCACATTGCCAGCAGCTCAGAGTTGGACTCAACAGGTAACTATCAGTCTGAAATTGAGATAAATGGCCTGCAAATCTGGAGGTAGATCCAGAGATCATTAGTGCAGGGTTAAAAGAAGGTACCATCCCAAAACAACAAAATGCAACAACATCGAAAGATTTTGGAGTTTGTAAAATCAGCCGCTATATAATGGAATGTATTCTGTCTTCCAGACAGCGACTGTCTTAATCATAGTAACAAAATAGGAGTGGGAGGGACGTTAGCGTTCAAATCAACGTAGCTGGATGGTCAGACCGGCGGCCATTTGAATGTGTTCCTTTCATAGACTGAATAAGAAGTGGAGGCAGTCATCGGGATGCCACTCATTGGTTTGTGGACTACCGTTTTAAAGTGCAGTTGTTGCCAAGTTGTTTCTTTCTCAACAAAAGAACAGATGTCACCATATTTAGAATGTGGAGGAGTGACATAGAGACGCAGGCAGCGACCCTTTATGGTCTGTTTGACTCTAAATGGACCATAATGTACGAAGTGAACATCATGCTGTATTGAAGAAGACTTGAAACTAGAGATTGAGACCATAAACTCATGTTTACAATGTTTACTGAGGTAATAAATCAAGAGAGAAGTAGAGTAATTTTCTCATCGACTTCTATACAATTCTTTTAGCAAACAGAGGAGTCGCCACCTGCTGGTCTGTAGAGAGAATGCACGTTTTAAGAAACTGCTGCATCAGCTTCACTCGGCAGAACCGGTGATTGCCGCCTGGTCCGTTGCCATTCAGCCCGCTTTAGCAAGCTAACTTCTGTATAAACTCAACTGACTTACGGAAAATCACAGACTCACTTAGGTGAGGATTTGCAATAACGACTAAAATGAGCAGTGGAGTAGTAACATTAGCATCGAGAGTCAGAGTAAATAAGTAAAATTGAATAACTTAATACTTCCTGCGTAAGCTCTCTTCCCAGCAAGCTGCGACACTTTACGTCCCCTCTGATGTGGTTGTCGCCATAACAACAAACAACATCTGACCTTTTCTTTTGTAGTCAAATGACCTCGGAACAGTTCACAAGACAATGAATTGAAACAGGTTCCTCAAAAGACATTTGTATCATCGAGCTCTGTTTCATCACCGTCTGAAAGTTAAAAGGCTATAAAACTAACTTCATAACTTGATCTAGTTCAGCTGGGCCTTCCAGGCTATCAAAGTCCTGTCTCTCTTCCTTCAGCTGACATCCACCCTGCATCATTTGCTTTTGCACCTTCAACACTTTCGCAGCACACATGCCACACATCCATGCATTGGTTTCATGCTTTCATGGCTAACATTGCTGATTTCCACACCGTGTGGTGTGTAATGTAATACATTACAGACAGATGGCTGATCCAAATCTGCCTGCAGGAGTTCACAGCTCACATGCTCGACTTAAGTTTTAAACTAAAGCGAAAGCCTTTTTTTCGACTTCATCTAATTGATACCATAAATGAAAGGTAATTGGCTTTTACATGCATTTACTCTCCACTGCAGCTCTGCTCACCAGACTTGGGAGGTCACCCTGGAGAGAAATAGAAGGTCTATGTTCATCCTTTAGTCCTACCCAGATTGATCATCTTGTCGATAGTGCTACAAGCTCACTGAGAAGGACACTAGACTCTATTGCTCCTTTAAAAAAGAAGTTAGTCAAACAAAGGAGGTTCGCTCCATGTTATAACCCTGAAACCCGCAAATAAAAGCAAACATCGCGAAAACTTGAAAGAACATGGCATTCCACTAACTTGGAAGAATCTCGGCTAGTCTGGCGAGATAGTCTTAAAACGTATAAGAAGGCCCTCCGTAATGCCAGAGCAGCTTATTACTCATTGTTAATAGAGAAACATAAGAACAACCCCAGGTTCCTCTTCAGCACTGTAGCAGGCTGACAGGGAGTCACAGCTCTGTTGTGCCGAGTATCCCTATAGACCTCAGTAGCAATGACTTCATGAACTTCTTTAATGATAAGATTATAATTATTAGAGAGAACATTAATAATCCCCTGCCCTCGACAAGTACCGATCTTTCCACAAATAGAGTAACCTTAGCTCTGGTAAAAATAATTAATGACCTTTTAATCATCATTTAACCTCACCTCATTTAAATCAAGATTGAAGACTTTTCAGTTTGCTGCTGCCTTTAATTGAACCACATTCAATTAATATATTAATCAATTTCCTGCATTTCTGCATTTTACTACTGTATTTTATTTCTTACACTGTTCTTAATTGCTGTTAAATCTCCTTTTCTTTTGCCTTATGTTTTGATGCTTTTAATGGTTTTAAAAAGGACTGCACAATATATCGCCATTTCCTCCGGGACCGAGTTCGTGCAAGGCGTACACTATAAAACGCAGATCGGCAGAGATCTTTTCCAGACGTGGTTTGTGTGTTAGTAATTGCAGAATTGCGGCAGTGTATGGTTGATTGCGTGCAGCGCAATGTCTCAAGGAGACATCGATTCATATTTAGAAAGTGCACAATATGTCGGCATTTCCTCCGGGACCGAGTTCGTGCAAGGCGTACACTATAAAACGCAGATCGGCAGAGATCTTTTCCAGACGTGGTTTGTGTGCGAGTAATTGCAGAATTGCGGCAGTGTATGGTTGATTGCGTGCAGCGCAATGTCTCAGGGAGACATCGATTCAAATTTAGAAAGTGCACAATATGTCGCCATTTCCTCCGGGACCGAGTTCGTGCAAGGCGTACACTATAAAACGCAGATCGGTAGAGATCTTTTCCAGACGTGGTTTGTGTGCGAGTAATTGCAGAATTGCGGCAGTGTATGGTTGATTGCGTGCAGCGTAATGTCTCAGGGAGACATCAATTATTGTTTCAATGTATGTTTTAAATCTCCTTTACTTTTTACGACTGAATTTTATTTCTTACACTGTTTCTTTAATTGTTTTTAAATCTCCTTTTCTTTTGCCTTATGTTTTGATGCTTTTAATGGTTTTATGTGAAGCACTTTGAATTACCTTGTTGTTGAAATGTGCTATACAAATAAACTTGCCTTGCCTTGCCTTTAATCGCATCAGACAAAGGACTCGTTTCTGTTCTTGTCCTGTTAGACCTTAGTGCTGCGTTCGACACTATAGACCACTACATCCTGTTGCAGAGACTGGAACATTATATTGGCATCAAAGGAACCGCACTGAACTGGTTTGGATCCTATTTATCGGATCGATCTCAGTTTGTTTATGTAAACGATGAAGCCTCGATGAAGACCAATGTCAATTATGGAGTTCCACAAGGTTCTGTGCTTGGACCAATCTTGTTCACCTTCAGGCAATATTATCAGAAAACACTCAAACTTTCATTGTTATGCAGATGATACTCAATTATATATATCGATTGCACCATCTGAGGCAAATTTGTAATTTATAATTTGTGATTTTGGGCTATACAAAAATGAATTGAATTGAATCCTTTGAATGCTGAGTGACTGTATGCCCCTTGTGGCCCTGCGGGACCTATAGTGGGTGTTGAAAGGAGGAGAAAAGAAAGGCTATGGGTGTAAGCCAGTTTTGAACACAATGGGGAGACAGAACAAATATGACTCCACAGAACTGCTCAGATAACACGGATCCTGAGGGAGTAGTTTCCCATGAAGCCGACCAAATCCTTTTCTACCAATCTCTTTGGGTTCCCATGTGTTCCTGCATGTAAATGATAGCTTGAAACAGTGCCTCATCTGCACTGCGCCAGGTAGCCCAAACCCCATGTGTGAGCCACCAATAGCTGCAATAGACACATGACTGAAAGCTAGGGGAGCAGGTGATATTGGTCAATATCTTAAAAAGTAAATAGAAGCTTTTTGATCATTTTGATAAGCTTTGTCCAATGCTGCTACACAGAACACTTGGCAGCAATCAGCCCTATGGTTCAGGAAGAGATGAACCGTATGAAAGGCGGGGTCGTATCAAATTTGTGCTTTGTGGGGTGTTAAATACACGGCCACGTTGGGGCCAATTGGAGTCGTATTTCTCGGGAAACGCTTGCACATCATTTTCAGTTAATGCACCAAGATTCATGATTGTAGCTTGTTCCAGCTCACAGGAATGTTAGTTGCTGCAGCAGAGAACAGATAATAAAAAAACAACACAAACTCAATGGGGTTCTGCCCCTTTGGTCCTTGAACCCTAACAAGTAATGGTTCATCATTGGATCCTACAGCGGTTGGGCCCCTCTCAAGGGTCAAAGGATAAGTCTGAGGGGTTGTGAGATGATTGATGGAGGTGGACTTTTCTCTGATCTTTGTATTCTGTGTGACATTGGATCATTTTACCTCTTTGGGCATCAATAACTGATATAAATGCAGCCATGTGAGGCAGTCAAGTTCTTACATTCAGAGATGAATTTGTTTTCGCAATACTCAGCATATCGCAAAAATGTTTAACATCTCAATTAGATCTTATTGTGACATAAGTATCGCGATAACTATTTTGGGGCCTCTGGTTCTTCCAGTGGTATGCGCTACTTCCGCCTTTGAACGAGCGTCTCGGTTTAGAAAAAGACGTCTCGGTGACGTCTCGACGAGAATTACAATTTGCAGCGGATTCATTGGCCGAAGCAGATGGGCTGATCCAGCGTCAGCTGCAGGGTTTAAAGGATGATTCATGGAAATGTGCCACCGGCTACTTTGTCTCTTTGAGGTTGTAAGAGAGGAATAGTAACTTTAGTTTGTGAAATGTGGATGTGTGTAATCCTTTAGTATTGACATGTGTGAGTGTAACTCAAAACAGACATAACCTTTCTCATAACCCACTGTGGCTACGACATGTTTAGAGTATCCATCGCCAGGTTTAAGAATAGACGACAACGCATCATCCATCATCAAACTCACATCACAATGTCGTCGACGGAGCATTCGCGCTGACGGGCCTCATTTAAAGTCATATCAAGTGACCGTCCCACTGATGGACAGGACAAGGCTAAACTGTGAGCTCAACAATGGACGCAACTCTTGTCATAGTTACATCTCGTACTTATTCAAACGCCATGTAATCAATGTTCAGCTGTCGCTTGGGTTTAGTTCACATTTGCACTAAACAGCGCCCTGTTTTTTTTATTATAGGGCACTATAATAAGTCATTGTTCTAATGACTTAAGATGACTTTTTTTTTTAAATCAGTTGGTAAAGATTTTCAAACTCACAGGACACTCATCCTCAAAGCAATATGAATATCGGAATATGTATTTATTTATCTTTTTTTGT
Organism: Melanostigma gelatinosum; assembly: GCF_949748355.1. NCBI lineage: Eukaryota > Metazoa > Chordata > Actinopteri > Perciformes > Zoarcidae > Melanostigma > Melanostigma gelatinosum. Next base: position 29,118,759 of record NC_136634.1, on the reverse strand, counting down.
TTTATCGCAGACACCTTTTCAAAATAAAGTTAATTTACTTTGTAATATGACTATGATTAATAAACAAAGACGGTGCTGTTTTTATTGCTTTTATAGTTTTGGAGATATATGAAAAATAAAATATGAACTATATTAAACGCTTAAGATTTTGAAATGTACAATATTTTAACTAGACTTTTAAAATAAGACCTCTAAACACGTTTAAAATTCTTTTTAGTTTTAGAATTATTCTAATTTCACTTCATTCTCTCCAGAATGAATAAAATAAATAAATAAACAAAAATGCAATTATTCAAACACCATTCCAACTTCCATACCTTTAATTATATCTCAGGCAAGACTGACCATACAAATGTTGCCATTTTTCCTGTTTTTGATCCTCTTGGTCTCCTTTTGTAAAATAAATGCACGTATACCACCAACACTGCAATGATTGTGCATTACAGCGTATGTTATTTACATTTGTCTGTTTCAGGACACACTGGGCTTTCAGAATATGTGCCCTACAATGATGTCACATGAATGTATGTATAGTTATATCACCATAAAAACAAGTGAAAGACAAAAGTGGAAATTGAATCTCAGATATTTATTCAAATCACACAACACAATAGGGAACAACACTTTTAAAATATGTTTGGTCTAGCTCATGATCAGGGCATACTATAGGGCAGTGGTTCTCAACTGGTCTGGCTGTGGGACCCATCATCACCCCTTAATGACAAGCCGCGACCCAAATGTTCAACTTCTCAAATGTATTTAATGTAAAGATGGTGCAGTTTGAACCTGAGCTGGAAATGTCCTCTGCAGTCGTAGTGTAGCTCTCTAGTGCAGAGAAATTGTTCCTGTAAGTCCCCGTCCCACACATGTTTCACGTAAACGAGTAAACCTCCTTTGTTTGTGATGTCTGTAGATTCGTCCATTTGTAATGCAAAATGACCACTTGCCTTAATTCGAGCTGTGGTCTGTTGTTTGATGTCATCCGACATGTCTTCAATTCACCTCCTATAGGCCTAGTGTCATTTGACGGAGGTATAGTTTTCAGTTCATCCCCTGCTGATATTAGCATTACAAGGCATTCACGCCAAATATTAAGGAGTGTGAATAGAAGGCACTCCGCAGCATAAAAAATCCCATTCAAAATAAAAGCACAAGCTTTTTTTTTTCAGGCAAAGGCCCGCGACCCACTGACAACGGGTCCAAGTGGGTCGCGACCCACCAGTTGAGAATCGCTGCTATAGGGCATATGACTTTTTATGACTTCTTGTACCATGACATTTGTTATGACAGAATATAATTGTTAGAAATGTTAATGACAAAATGTTTTTATTGCATAGTATACACTGACATTTTTGCAGCATTTTATGGCATACATACAGACAATGAGATTATCTGGGAAGTGTAAATCACACTGAACTATGTCTGTATGTCCATGTCAAATACAGACCACATCCTAGAAAATTGTTATCGAAGGTAAGGAGACCACTGAATTTTGAAATGTGTTCAAATATAATTTGTATGAAGTTGTCTATAAGGTTCCTCTTATCTTCCCAGATGTCATCTATTCAGAATCAGAACCGTTTATTGCCAAGGACGTTTGCACCTACAAGGAATTTGTCGTGAGGGTGGTGCGTAACATTTAACAATAACATTAAACTATCAACAATCAACACAGTGCAAAACATTTACAATTTACAATAAAATATAGCGCAGAACAAAACAGATAACAGGACTGTAAAACAAGTGAAGTGTACCGTAAGTGAAATGTTAAAAGTGATGAGTGTTGTTAGATCCTGGGATACTTCTGGCCCGATACGGGGCTACTTACTGACTCAGCTCTCTATTAAAAGATTGTCGAGCTGGTGTTCTTGCGAGGGAACTCGCCTGGCTCCGCTAACTGCTGTTACTCCCGACGTCTACCCTGCTTCCTCCGGTCTGAGCGCGCTCGGCCGAGAGACCAGTCCTGGCCCCGGGCGCTCCCACCAGTCGCGTCGGTTATGGCAGCTTCCCTCTTATGGATCCGTGCTCTTGGTAAATGCCAGGTTAGGTTTTAACGGCTAGGATCTCTTCTTTCTAAAACCGTAAGGGGTTGTTAAGTGGATTCGGTCTCTAGGATAACCTTACAGAACTCAGTTGTTAGACATACAATGGCTTTAACTTTTTACTACCACGAGGAACTTTTTACTACTTGAGCAAATGAATGCACTTGAGAAATTTACTTTAAATGCAGATTAGATATTTATTGCAGGTTATATTTAGTTAGTTTACAAGGGTTAAGCTACAGCTCACATAAAATGTTACTACACTTGATTCGTTACTTTAATTTTCTTCTCAGATTATACTCATTAGTTTTAGTTGCCGAGATGGCTCGGTTGGAGCTGGATTTTCAAAGGTGCGATGAAAAGGTTCTTTTGGAGTTGTTAGGAGCGAGGGTCTGGCCAGACCCTCGGTCCTCCTGCTCTGCAGCAGAGTCCGTTCAACAGTCCTCAAAACTCAGTACAAAGTCTTTCTAGGGCTGCTGCGTCTTCTCCGTTGTCCAGTTGTTAAGAATCGAGCAGTGGGGAGAGGAAACCTCCGTCTTTAAATCTTATTGTCCACGAACAGCGGTCTTCTTTCCGTGAACAGAGACGAAGTCCTCAATACATCAGTTACGATCGTCCGTATCTCCTCATCGGTGCGCTTGGACGGCACCCGTGTTGAAATCCCAGTTTGCTGTTTGCAAGTTACTTCTTTTATAACACTTTTGGGCTGCCTCTCGCGTCTCTCCCCCCTCTTCCTCAACACGGGGTCCCTCAGCCCGTGATTAACATGACATCATTGATCTGGTGCCTGTGCTTCGAAAATGACCTAACTTTTGTGTGTGTGTGCATGAGGAAATCACCCCAACTTCCCTGTCTGGGTGTTCAACATCTGTTGCACTTCCCCTTTTCCTATACTCGCACATTTGTTCCTAACTTCACTCTTTCTGCTGACTCATCCTGACAAAACACTCTTCCCACATCTCGGCTCCGGTCACACAGAACATTTGTTAATCAGTTTTTACATTTGTTAAATCAGTTTACTTAGTACACATTTGCTTATAAAATGATTATTGATCTCATCCTTCATCATTATTGTGCTTTGTGTCTTTTCTTCTCAACCATCATTATTTCCCCATCCCTTGAAGCCAACACCCTGCTTACTTCCTCTTTCTCCGTACTTTCTACACTCAGACTGCACTATACTCAGATACACTTATTATTATTATCAGGTTTACATTTGTTAAATCACTCTATGTATTAAACATTTGTTATGTAACGATCATACACTTTATCTTTAGATTACACTTTAACTATTGATTTCTGAGTATATGCTCTTCATATCCTGACCTTCCCCTGATCGTGTATGCATGTTTTCGAGGCAGCTCTGTGGGCTCAACTCTTCTTGACAGTGTGTTTAAATAAAGAAACAGGGATATGCAGGGGAGAGACCAGAAGGAAATGTCCTGGGGATGACAGAGTCAGTAGGGACCCGGGCTCTGTTAATGAGCCCGACTGCGGACGGGAAGAAACTGTTTGTGTGGTGTGAGGTCTTGGTTCTGATGGACCGCAGCCTCCTGCCAGATGGAAGGGGCGCGAACAGTTTATGTCCAGGGTGGGAGGGGTCGGCTACAATCTTTCTTGTTCGCTTCAGGGTCCTTGAAGCGAACAGGTCCTGGAGGGATGGCAGATTGCAGCCGATCACCCTCTCAGCAGAGCGAATGATGCGCTGCAGCCTGCCCTTGTCCTTGGCAGTGGCTACCAGGCCGTGCAGATTGAGGGTGCATGTCTAAGTGTGTGACAAATAAAGGCACATGCAACACAGCTCACAAAGTAAACACCCTCCAACAATCATACACTTCTAAAGAACTTATAGTTATATGTATAGTTAGCAGTGAGACTGGAAAGTGTATTGCAAACCAACGTAAACTATATCCTGTTCTACACACTCCAGTGCAGTATTGTTGTGGAATATTTCTATGAATAGTCGGGAGAAGAGTGTCAAAGTGTTATCAAATCAATGTCAAATGAAACAGAGTCTGGATGAACGATCAAAGTTGTAATAGTCAATTTATTTGCTTGCAAGCAAAGAGAACACAGTCTCACAGACACATCACCGTCATCTGCGAGAGGTGCTCTAATGACACAGTCAAATGCATGGACATTTATACCCAAACAGCATGCTGTTATCTTGGTTCGCAAACAAGAATAAACAGAAGAAGGAAACCAGTCAAGGCAGATGTTTTTCTTTGAAGCATAGTGTCCTGTCTTTACGATACCCTGAAGGCACTTTATGGCCTGTTTACAAATCCCTTTGTTATCAGTTTTCCCCACAATAAACCATGGATACACCCAGCCAGATGCGTCCTTTGATGTCACTGTGACCTGGTCAAAGAGTTAAGTCACAGTATTGCAGAGACGGAATGAACCTGTGAACCATCACACAACATATATGCCTGCAGAGGGTCATGCCCTTCAGCTGATGCCCATCAAGGGAAATACCGCAATCATGACCCGTGTGTGTCCCCGTCTTTAAAGACAGAAACAATGCACAGGAACAAACAGATAACAAGATAAACAAGGTTTAGTGCCTGCACTTCTAAAACTTACATTCTTTAACCCTAAAGCAGTAGACTGACATATTTTCCCATAACAGTATATAGTGACAGTATGCAGCCATTGCAAACTGCCAAAAAGCAAAGCAAAGCAAATAAGAAGACACTGGACAGTGGAAAATGTTGTAATATTCTATAAAATAACAAAGATAGGCCAGATTTGGACAAACCTGTCGAGTCTTACACAGTTGCCACAGACCGCGTGAATACCGGTCCACCTGCAGCGTCTATACGACCAAACAAAACGCATGAAGTCCTCACAATTAGTCTGACGAATTAATTTGCTCATTTCAGAAATGTAGTAATTCGTTGAGCTTGCTGACTTTGAACAAAGCTTTAAAAAAACATTTTAACTCCAAAGTGAAAAAGTGTATTCAGCCCGTCCAGATCACTATTTAGTAGATCACCAATTACATCCTCCAGTCTTTGTGGATGGGCCGTGAGACATCTTCTCATTCTTTATAAAGCTCTCAGGTTCTCCCCTCCGCAGGATGCTGCCACCACCTGCTGCTGATATGTTGATGTGCAGCGCGTGCCAAATATACAGGAGATGACTAAATCTGCTGACTAGGTAGATTTACTCCTGTGCCATTTCTTAATGATTCTGGACTCAAAGGAGTTTTTGTGTGACTCACAAATGTTCTGAGATCTAGTCAGGCTTGTTTGTCTTTTGATCAGAGTTGGTATAAGTATTCTTTTCCCTTCATGGTGGAGGTTTTACCAGAAGGTGAAACTTCCAGATACATTTCTATGTATACTACAATCAGCTGGAACCCCTCGTCTACACACAGGCCATCCCCATTGAACATATGACTTCCAGAAGCAACTGGCTGTACCAGTGATGACTTAGGTGTCCTATTAAAGGAGCTGAATAATATACACGTCCAATGCAAAACATGACTGCTTTTATTCTAGGAGCAAACTAAACAGAACCTAAAACAATTGAAGAGCTTTGTACCATCCATCCATTTTCCTCCTCTTATCCGGGGTCGGGTCGCAGTGGCAGCAGGCTGACCCAGACCTCCCTCTCACCGGCAACATGTTCCAGCTCATTCTGGGGGATCCCGAGGCGTTCCCAGGCCAGCTGGGAGATGTAATCCCTCCAGCGTGTTCTGGGTCTTCCCCGGAGTCTCTTCCCAGTTGGACGTGCCTGGAAAACCTCCAGTGGGAGGCACCCTGATTAGATGCTGAACCACCTCAGCTTTGTAATGCCATAAAATCAAATATTTCTTTTGAGTGATGAGTCTACGAGAGATCACCGAAATGTTTATATTGTAAGATGTCTTGCTCAGTCACAATACTTCAAAATAATAATGCAAGGAATCCTGATAAAGAAACGATTGTTCATATCATGCTCATGCAAGGAAATGAATATTTGTGTTATTGGACCAACAATATCCGGGTTCCGGGTTCGACACAATCAACTGCAGAGTTCATGCTTGTGAAAACGAACTATTAAGAACGCAGCAATGACACATTAATCTTATTGTATTGTTGAGCTGAAGGACTGCAACGCATTTAGAAATGACATGTGTCCTGCATAAATAATACTGAATAAAATAAGTCATTAAAACAATGTATTTTGAGGCCTATGTTCTGGAAAACCAGAAACAATCAAATATAAATGTTATTAACCTAGAAACACTGGCAGGACCGCTACAGAACGCCATAACTTTAAATAAACATGTTTTACCACATATTAAGCATTTATTAACAGTCAGTTTTTTTATTTGGATTTTCCTTTGTTTAGCTTAACAATACAAAATGCTGTTGACATGCAAAGTCCACTTCTAACCATTTACAGCACAACATTATATACATGTGTAAACAGTACTATCTGCTGCTTGATAGCATGAAGCGGGTGACGCCCCCTCCTCGGAGCTCTCGAAGGCGCTGGCAGTGTCGCAGCATGTTCAGAATCCCTTGAAATCGTTTGTCTGCCTTCATCTGAGTAAATTCGCGAATGTCGTCTTCCACCACAAAATACTGACCTGAAAGACATTTGGACAAGTCTGTCACCACTTGGACTTAGCGTATTGATGTATCGGATCAGACCAAAATGTCACATCAGCATTTATTAAGGATAGAACTGAGCTGAGAGCAGTGATCATCAAAGGGTCCTAGTGAATGCATCCTCCATTACTGATCAGTGTACCTTTTGTACCCTTCATCTCCTGGTCCTTGAAGCGCTGGTGCAGCTTGCGCGTTTGATTGTTGAGAGTTTTCGCCGACTGACGGAAGATCTTGTACTTGGCTGTTACAGCCGCGTTGATGCTCTGCACGGCTGTATTGAGTTGATGATACGACACGCGTCCTTTCATGTACCTGAGGGGGACAGGACGACCAGCTTCAGAGAACACACAGCTTATAAAGCAAGCTTCAACGTAAACAGCAAAGAAACCTCCTTAATGTGCTGTCCACTCACAGCTGGAATATGGTCAAACATGTCATCATTAGAAAAGAAAGAGTCTGAACTAAAACATGCTACATAACAGGGATATTTGTGTCTATTTTTCAGAGAATGAAAGTGAAGCCAAATCTGACATGTAGAGTAGACATGAGTCACAGTGCAGAAGACAACAAACCAGATTTGAAGTATTTTGATAAATTGTAAATATTGAAATGGCCAAAGGGGGCAATTATCATGTTCTTTTAGATACGACTCTTATCGCTTCAACCTAAACCCGATCTAAGAGTCTAGAACCACAGCCAGAGAAAGTCCATTTAGGACGTTAACTATTTGTCAACCGATTCAGTAACTACACAGTGAAATATTAGAGAGAAAACATGAGGACAAGTCTAGAACAGCAGCAGGTCCACAAATGCAGACATACGCTCTTTATTATGTTAGATAACCGACCAAAGACTATTAAAACATAGAAGAAAGAAAAGCGTAAATCACATGGACCTGAAGACCAGCAGGACGTTCCAACAGTTTTCTCGTATGAGTGACGTGAGTCACTCCAGGGGGGAACGTGGGAGAAAATGTATGCGTGTCTTGAAGTATATTTGTGTAAAATCAATCATATCAATAATGTGAAATGTCTCCATGTATATTCATACTGTGATATTGGCCGTATCAGTGTCATGGTATTCACGTCAGTGAGACCGGGAGTCTGTAGCGGCCTTGGGGAGGGGGGGGTATGACGTAGATAGAATCAGGAGAAGACTAGTAGGGAAGGAGACTGTGGTTCATCACAGACCCTCTTATGACTAGTCCGTGGTGCACAGTAGGGTTGGGTACCGAAAAGCGGTATCTACACGTCACCGGTATCTACCGGACCAAAACGCAACGCAGATTTCGGTGCTTCCTTTCGGTGCCTGAGCCGATTGAAATACTTTTTTTTACACTACTCTGATGACTCCGTCCTGGCAGCAGGACTCGGTCCTCCGCTCCTCACTCATAGTATTATTACAATGGGGTACTTGTCGCTCATAAGCACAACACCACAGGCACGCGAAAGCTTCTTCTTCTCCTCCTCCTCTGAGGTGTACTGGCGGTTGGCAAACGACGAATTGGTGCATTACCGCCACCAACTGGTAAAATAAAATAAGTCATGAGACGTGTCGTATTTTGCCAGAGAAGGAAAATATGCTCATATTGCTGCAAAATAATTGCTGAAGTTTGAAGCTGTAGTGTGTGTACAGAGTGTGTGTGTTTTGTATTTATTTATATTTATTTAAGTATGCTGTAAACTGTTAACATATTGTTCATAGTTAAAAAGTTTGAAGCTGTAGTTTGAAGCCAAGTGTTTTGTATTCATTTATATTTATAGTATACTTTAAACAGTTAATATATTGTTCAATTTGAACAAAAAGGTATCGGTTCAGGCACCGGTATCGTTTTAAAAGTATCGTTTTAGCACCGGTATCGGAAAAAACCCAAACGATACCCGTGCACAGTGTAACTTTTCTAGTGAAAGTTCAGAGGAGGACATCGTTGAAGGGGGGAAGACTTAGGGTAGAATGGAGGTATGAATAATGAACAATGCTATTGTGAAGAGAGTTTACTCCGAACAGCTCGGTTTACTTGTATACTTTGTGATGCAAACAAATCTGCGTGAACTGAAGAAAATCCAATCTCTCATGTGTTCTGTGGGGGTTCGTTACTGAGCTCCTAGTAGTGAGATCTGTGGTGTCTCACCACGAGTCAGCCATCAGGTAAAGTCAAACCACAGCACTAATAAGAGCAGATGAAGGGAAGCTCGTGTAAAACGCCATACTCCATATACAATGACCAAGAAGAGGTTAGAGTGCAATCCCCAGCTGACATCATGAACAATATCAACCATCATATCTCATCATGTTGAATATTAGTGAGCGCTGAGACTTACGATGGGATGCTCTCATACTCCGGCATGGTGATGACCTCAATCTCTCGGACGACGCACTTGTTGGTCTTTTTGACGTTTTCGGACTGGGCCGGCTGAACATCTGCTTCTTTCTGGGTCAGTACGGGTTCACCTCCACTGAGAGACGAGACATTATACAGCTGAGCTCGTGATCCATTAGCACGTTCTCAGAAACAACCGCCAACATCTGGGAAGGAGCTGTGAAGGCTGCTTATGTCTCTGTGTGTGCGTGTTAGCGTGACCTGTAATATATAACCTATAGTGCATGCTTGATTAATTCAAGTTTCAATTGCATTAAATGAATCAACTAGATACAAAGGATGCAGTCTGAGTCTGTACTTGTTGACTGATTTACTCATTTGGGATCTGTATTAGAAGAATGGTTGGAGGCCAGTGTTCCACAGAAAATCATCAAGCATCAAACATGCGTCCTCACTTTGCTGGGCCTCTCTTTCTGGGCATGTGTACAGGTATGTTCTCCTTAAGGTGCTGGACATCCTCCAGATCCTTCTGGAACGTCTCCTCAAGTTCCTTAAACACAAGCAAACAAAAATCAGGAAGTATGGTTGAGGTTATTCAGAAACTGAGGGGGGGATTCTTTGACATAATCTAGAAACAACAATAAGTGTTTGCAGAGCGTGTGTCTGCGCGGAGCACGAAGTCTGGCAGTGCCCGGTCCTCAGAGAGGGACACGCGACCCTATGATTGAAATACTTCCACACTGAAGACAGACAGAAACTCAACAGTGTGGCGCAAACTGGTGCAAACTGAGAATGAGAAATGTCTCACAGCTCTACAGCGGGTCTGCACTTTCTAAAGCAAAAGCATCCCGGAGCCCTTCGTCAACGTGGAAGCAGCAGAGAACACTGTTTACGTGTTGTCACGCGACCAAAGCAGGAGCTGAATTTGGGATTTGCTGTGTGGGCGGTGCTCTGTGATTTTAGGGAGAATTTTTGCGTGTCTTCTGACATTATTCCGTTTTATATTTTTGGTTTCGTGTTGGCGTGAGAGAATGATTATAACTGATGTTACATTCTATAAATCATTTCAAACACTGACCAGTGACCATCTTCACTGCATTTTATGTTTATTGCAGTGATGAAATCAACTTGTCAACCATTTCAAGTTGTAAATAAAGTACTTCTCTCCACTTCAGGGAAAGGTTGCTATGAAATAGTGATTAAATAAATCAATGAGTCACAACCAACCATTTGATCAGACATCTGACAAATAATCTTGTCAGATTCTGCCACACTTTTGCTTTTATGAGAAGATGATTGAATCAAATTGACATATTAATCACACATGTTCTTTTTAGATTTATTTGCATGATATTAGCAGTTATATTAATCCTGAATTCATAAAATAATCGTTAGAATTTTGTCCACCAGAGAGCGCCGATGTTTATTACACTCTAGTTCAGTGGTTCTCAACTGGTCTGGCTGTGGGACCCACAATCACCCCCCAAGGACAAGCCGCGACCCAAATGTTCAACTTCTCAAATGTATTTAATGTAAAGATGGTGCAGTTTGAACCTGCGCTGTAAATGTCCTCTGCAGTCGTAGTGTAGGGAGCTCTCTTCTGCAGAGACATTGTTCCTGTCGGTTTCACGTGAACAGTAAAACTGCTTTGTTTGTGATGTCTGTAGATTCATCTATTTGTAATGCAAAATCACCACTCGCCTAAATTCGAGCTGTGGTCTGTTTGATGTCATCCGACATGTCTTCAATTTGTCTACTTATAGTGCCATTTGACAGAGGGTTAGTTTTCAGTTGATCCGCTGCGGATTGATCAAACATGTCCATGAGACACTTGTGTGACGTCCTCAGGTCTTGACGTCGTCTTCGAAAGTACTCAACAGGTTTATCTTTGAGAGACGGTGTTTTGTTTCCAAATGCCACTTCAGTTTTCACGGCTTCATGCTTTCTTGTGCCAGAACCTCGCTGCACAAAACTCACGAGGCTTTTCCCTCTTTTGTCCTCAATGTAAGAAAATCCATATCTCATGTAGTCAGTGTTGTACTTGCGTTTTCCTCAATTAGCATGAAAAAAAACTGTTTCTTCTTCTATACTGTGAAATGGCAGGTGTCTATCAGCATTACAAGGCATCAACGCCAAATACTGTTAAGGAGTGTGAATAAACGGCACTCCGCTGTGTAAAAAAAATCCCCTTCAAAATAAAAGTACAGATTTTGTATTTTGGATGCATTTCTCTGTAAAGCAGCTGCATTGGCTGAAGTTTACCTTCAGCTGCTTTAGTTGCTCCTTCTGTCGACCAACACATCTTTCAAACTCCTCCAGAAGTTTCTCGAGTGCCACAAATTCTTGTCCAAGTTTCTTTCTTTGAGGCAATTCTAAATGTGGAGAGAGAAAAACACAATTACACATTTTAATGGCCCAACGCTTAAGCAGTGCATAATAATAATAATAAAAGAGAAATAAAAACCCAACGTTACGGGTCTGGTCTCATATCAATTCACTGTAACATACCGACCATTGACAGATCCAGCATGAGGTGTATGGACGAGATCCTGTCATGAATGTGGTGGCTGACACCCTCCAGCTCACTCATGTTGCCGACTAGGAGACACATTCAATCATTAAACGTGGCACATTAACAAGAGTTACCTGGCACATTTCATGAATAACACTTTAACATTGGTAAATGTACTTAATACCTCAGGTTAATCTATTCATATCAAACTGTACAACTACAAGCAACGATGGGAAAAGAAATAAAAAAATATCAGCTTCACAAATTCTGAAACTAGTTGGCGTCTCTGGCTAACGCAGTCCAGAACTCCAAGTATAATGTTAGTGTGTGTTCGTATAATGTTAGTGTGTGTTCGTATAATGTTAGTGTGTGTTCGTGTAATGTTAGTGTGTGCTAGTATAATGTTAGTGTGTGCTAGTATAATGTTAGTGTGTGCTAGTATAATGTTAGTGTGTGCTAGTATAATGTTAGTGTGTGCTAGTATAATGTTAGTGTGTGTTCGTATAATGTTAGTGTGTGTTAGTTAGTATCATGTTAGTATAATGTTAGTGTGTGCTAGTATAATGTTAGTGTGCTAGTATAATGTTAGTGTGTGTAATGTTAGTGTTTATCATCGTGTAACGCTAGTCTGGAGGAGAACAAAGCAGCGAAATCACAAATAAAATAAAGGTTTCATCGGTTGCTCTTTCATTTAAGTTCCCCTTAAAAAAGTGAATCGTTAAGCCAACTTCGGGGTAGTCATAAAAGTGAACTTTTGCGTCGAACGTTACTCAACGCTCGACACCACTCTTGTGTTTATGTGGACAAGATAGTGAGCAAACAGCTCGTGTTTAGCGTCGACGCTAGCTGTCGGTTAGCATTATTATATCGGGCATATCAGGAACACACGGAAATACCGTCAGACTGAGACACCACCAGACTGCCACGGTCTGCGTCTATATAAAGTCATAAACCTACAAAACAGGAGTTAATTGAGATCACTCACGATGAGTTGTGTTCTCCGTCACCCGACTCTTCCTCAATGTAGCGTTCCCGGTTCAAGCCGCATTTGAAATGAGACTCGATACGTAAAGGCCAGTGCGCAGTCGCAAACGCTCTTCTTCTTCTTCTTCTTTTTTGAAGTGTATATGGCGGCAAACAATGCATTTGCGCATTACCGGAACCAACGGGTATGGAGTGTAGATCATGACGTCTCGTACTTACATTGTTTCATAAAAGAATCTTAACTTAACACTGCACAGCCAATTTTCATTGCCTTGTTCCATGTGGAGTATGGAAGGCCCCAAAACATATTCACAGTGCCTTTGCTTGCACATCCAATCTCTTGAGAGCTGATTTGCCTGCTGTTCAAAACAAAACAGCCATAATGTAATCGTAATCTTTTAATTGCTCTCTAAATTATTGATTGTGTATCCTGGCCCGCAGCCCATGTACTCCCTCCGTAATACATAGAACACCTCTTCACACTTAGTCACAGTGTCAATACATGTATGCTTTTTCTATCTTTTATCAAAGTACAAAGTACAACCCAAGACTTGAACTTCTCCTACCCTCACGATGGTCTGTTTATACATTAAACCTTCACATTTAATTAACATATTCAGTCTTTTATACCCCCTTTCCCCAGCCACCAGCTATTTCACTTAGGACTTTGTGAAAGTGCAATCTTTTCCTGGTTGTTCCGCAACAGGGACTACAGTCCTGTAGTTCAGATACAGATCTATTCTGGAGGTTACAAAAAAACTCAGCAACTCAGAAGACTGATTGTGTGGAGGAGAAGCTAACACTGGGGCAGTTGTACTCATTATCCAGTTTACAATTTACATTTACAACTCCATTTAGGTTTGAGCCTTTTGAACACACAATACATGAAAGCAACATTTGAACTGAGCAGCTTGTTTTTCTTCCTTCAGGAAGTGCTGTCGGACAGGTTCCCTCAGCAGGTAACATTTTACCAACTCATTACTATCGATCCGTTATACTGCCATCCTCTCAGGTACGGTGACACACAGTCGCCGTAGAAACCCTCACAAAGTAAAATACACGTTGACGGGTTAGTTTGTTTGAATTACGCAGTGGGACAAACCAAGCCAATTTAAAGAATGTTGACATTAAAACGATCCTGCAAACCACGTTTCCGAAGCAACAATGCTTCATAAACACTTTTTATACCACACATGTTTAACGTTTTTAAAACATTGGTACATATGTTTATTACTGTTTCACTTGTTTTGAGCAGAGCTGCTACTGTTTCAATGGACATCTGCTCAGTGAGCTGAGCTAAACAAAACTTCTCCCGTCCATCAAACTTCTATACTCACTTATCGTGTTCAAGGAAGCTCATCGCAACATAAAAGGGCAGGGAGGGGACAGCATACTGATCAGGTCGCCAGCGACAGGGCAAAGAGACACATTCACACTGTTGGGAATGTAGAGGGGCGTGTTTGGGTTATCAGCATTTAAGAAACTGAATTCTTGACATCAATAGAATTATTAATGTAAGTAACAATTATTAATGATTATTAATAACAACGGGGCACCACCCTGTAAACAGGGACTAATAACCAAACGATAAACTAAGTCTCATAATTAGTGGCCACTCGTAATGTCAATAGTCGGGTGCGACTACACATTCAAAGTGACAGTGAAGGGTTAAGTTCGTACGCAAGACTACTACATACAGATCTTATTACACAAATATGCACAAGTAATCACAAACGACTGCTCTTTAAAATATAACAGAATTTATTAAATCGAAATAATAAGTGATCAGATCAATTAATATCACAACCAACAACGCTATCATACAATTTTATGTGCCTAATATCTAAACAAATGAATAAAATGGGTGATGATGTATGTAATACAAGTATGTGTGTGTGGGTCTGTGTGTGTGGAAAGGAAGGTGGGTCTTAAAGCTATCGCTAAAGACTACAAAGATGGCGGCGTCGAGTGACACAGACAAAAAGGGAGGGGCCTTAAAGAGCTATAGCTAAAACCTACCACCAGATGGCGGAGTCGAGTGACTTAGACCAAATGGCGAATGGAAGGGGGGGGGGGGGTCAGCTATATGTGGTTGCGTGTGTCGGCGCACACGTGTGTTAGAACAATAGGTGAGAGTTTCACCCACAATCCGGAGCTCTATGTGTGTGCAAGTTACGGAAAACAAGAGGAATAAAAGGGCAGAGAGAGAGGAATCTGAGTTTCTGTGTGCGATGTCGCGTCGTAGTGAAAATGAGGATCGCCGATCGTATCTCACACAAGTTGCCGTTGTCGCTTCGCGAACTTACGACACTTATGCCCGATAGTCGCGTTTCCACACTTCACTCACAGAATCGATTCAAGGAAAGAGAGCAAGAACAAAGATGAAATCAAATAATCCCAAAAGCAACAGTCAAACAGGAAACGCACAGTACGACGGGCCTCGGAGCTCCGTCGACGATTGCGTTTCTCTCAGCAAAACGAAAACAATGACTTTAACACGACAAAAACACGGGAATAATAACATATAAATGAATGGCCTGAATTAAACTTAAGTTCATTTAAGCTAAACTACGCCCAGACACCGTGACTCTTACTATGAGATGCTTCGTGGCAAGGTTGTAGAGTGTTTGTCGATGAATGGTCTTTCCTCCTCCAGGAGGAAAAGAAAAGCGTGAGGCTGCTGCTGTTTCGGCGTCGCTGGTGAGCGGCTGCTGTTTCGGCCTGGCTCGCTGCAGAGAGGAGGTGGTTTCCAACGTCGGTTGAGACACGTGTCGGTTCGTATCTCCCGGTAATGGTCGGTGAAGGAAGATTGTTTGGTCTCCCTAGTACCGTAGCGTGTACACGAAGGTGGGGAGTGGCGCGTGGGAGGAAGGATGCTTTCCGCGGGCCAAGGCCTTAAACTCAGAATAGACGTGGTCGATTTCGTCCAGCGAAATGGCACGTGCGTGCTGAGATGAGTGGGGGTTGAGGTCGATCGGGTCCTCTGGTGATTCTTCTTGAGACTAGACGGAAGTCCAGAGCGAAGAGAGCGATTTTGGGTTGCGTTGCCATCATCAGCTGAGAAAGGGCAAGCTCAAATCGTGGCAGCGGCAGCTAGTACAGGCACTTCCTGTTGCAAGCTCAGCTGCCACGACTTTCCGTGGCAGCTGAGCCTGCAACAGGAAGTGATTGCCACTGTATGTGGCAGCTGCCACTAGCATCTTGTGGTAGCTGCCAGCATTTCGGAGCGGATTCCTCCGTAGTTTAGCCTTTATTTGTCGTTATTTGACATTATGTGACCAAACATTAAGGTCATTGAAGGCATGACTGTTGGTAGTTGTAATTAGTTTATTAAAAAAAGGCCGAATTATCATGGTATGGCCACTTGTTTTTGTCAAGAAGCTAATTGCGGGCTAACTTCAGTTGATACCTGTTGGCCATGGCAACGATAAACACTTTCACGCTGCAGACTAACGGAATGCAAATTATAAATATGGATGGATATGCATTGTACTGTTTAGAGTGATAGCAATCCATATAACCTATTGACTTGGATATATATACGCAGTATATAGATATATATACAGTATGCAACAAGTTGTTGCGACAGTTAACACCGTTGTGTGGTACCTGCCACTACTTTTCGCGACAGTTTTCACTGTTTGCGACTGGTGCCACTAGCATCTTGTGGCAGCTGCCAGTGTTTCGGAGCGGATTCCGCCGTAGTTTAGCCTTTATTTGTCGTTATTTGACATTATATGACAATACATTAAGGTCATTGAAGGCATGACTGTTGGTAGTTGGAATTAGTTTATTAAAAAAAGGCCGAATTATAATGGTATGGCCACTCGTTTTTGTCAACAAGCTAATTGCGGGCTAACTTCAATTGGTACTTGTTGCCCAAAAAAAAGTCATGTTTGTTCCAGCGAGCAACTGGGACAACCAGGTATGTGCAACATGAGTGGCAACTCAACTCTATTTTATTTATATAGCACTTCACACACAACACAGTGAAAAGTTCAGTTTTATGTAAGTAACTTATGATTCGAGGGAAAATACATTTTGGAATATTTGCCATTGACGAACCTGATGAAATGATTGTGGAATATTGGAAGTTGTCCCACCTCTGTTTTTTCATAGGGTTTTCCATGACCACATAAAGAACTACCAATGGGTTCAATGCTCAACTTGCAAAAATTGGCTGCATTTTGAGTGTGCTGGTGTGGAAGGTGACTGGACATCAAAGGATTTCTTTTGTGGATGCAACATTGTCCAAGATGTGTAAGAATCATCTCATTCATTCGTTGATTGATATAAAAGTGACAATTGTTTTAGTTGTGTTTGATATAAATTAGGGAAGAATTTCCCTTAGTGTCTCCAATAATTTTCAGTTTTATGTTCTATATTAAAGTGTCATATATTTAACATAATTCATGGATCACTGGAGTTAACACATAATAACATTGTAAAATTAACAAATAAATAAATAGACAACGTAAAAAAGACTGTTAATGACAAATAAATATACGATTACCCAAACAACATTCATAGCCTTTAGCGATTTACAGTATATACTGGCAACAAGCTAGTTATATATACAGTATAACCAATGTAAAATTTGATACATGGTAATTAAAGGTGTATGTTGTAAAACTACAACAAGTAAAGATTTTCGTCAAATTCAGGCAATGCTTCTGTCTTAAACAGAGACAACATCTTGGAGTCTGTTAAAGCAGAAGAAATTCTTAAGGATGAAGAAATAAAGGTAATAACATACATCGTACATTTTCTCCAGTGAGCTGTACAAAGGTTTTTCACATAAAATGGTGTTCACTAATTATACATAACACTGAATCTACAACTACATATACATCTTATATTTCAGGACTTGGAAAGAAATCTGCAGAGTGGGCATTTTCTCTCCAACAGAATGTATCTGTGGAAACACAGAGGATTGGATGCAGCCCTTCGAAAATATTACAGTGAACATTTCACTTTATTCAGTGACATGAAGATAGAGTGTGCTCTTTTTGTCTTATTTGTACACACAGCATTTTAGGCAGAGGAGGGGAAAAGGTAGGAATAGATTGATAGAGAAATGTTACCGTGACATTTTCTTGTTCTCCTCTTTCAGGATGGTATACAAAAAGTGTTTTATTAGTTTCTTATTTACTTGTTTTCCCAGAAATAACTAATTATACATCTAATTATCCAATTATAATTATCCAATAACTAATTATCCAATGTCTGGAAAGACTACTGTCAGTGCCTGGAACTGTAGCAGAGAAGCAGCTATTCATCACAGAGGTCATTTTGCCAGAGGTGAGCTATTGAGGAAGTGTACCAAATTAACAATTACCTGGTACAGGTAAGTATCAATTTAAATGAAATATAAATGTATGTATGTAATGACTGACATTTAACATTTGGTAAAAACTGTCAAATTGATTTAACATACTTTATAATTATTATTATCGATACATTTTTGTAGGTTGTGATTCAGTGGTTGCAAAGGACCAGCAACATGTGCTAACATGTTGCTGTTGCTGTTGCACATGTTGCTAACATGTGCAGATACCAGGCAGAATCTGTGCTGCTGGAGAACACATATAAAGAGAAACGGTAGACGACATGACTTGTGTTTGAATTGTGGGTGAGCATGCATATGTGTAACATCACGAAATCCATTATGCCAATCCTGGCTAAGAGTGGTTTTGCATGTGAAGTTGACATAACTGTAATGACTGAATGTGGCAGTGGTTCATTTACAGATAATATATATTTTTTCAGTGCTCCAGAGTTGTCAACAAGTGACAGAGAAAGCACAGAAGAGGTAAGAAATGTTAAAATCTTTGCAGTCAGAGACACAGATGCTGGTGCGTAGTTTGATTTACAGTGGCTGTATTTCTGCATTAAACAACAAAGCAGAGTATATTTGATTTACCGTAATCCACAAGACAAATTCTATTTTTTGCTGAAATAACTTTTAACGGATTCATGTGCTCAAGGGCGACACCTGATGGCGGAAACCATGCAGCACATTCACAAACATCAGAACTTCATATTATGTATTGCATGCATGTACAGGAATAAAAATTAAGCTGAATATAAACCGATTAGATGAATGAAGTAGATTCTTTAATCCAAAAATAAGAAATAATAGATTTTGGGCTGCCTGATAAACAATAAAAAAAATGGATTAGCATGAAATACTAAAACTGTAAATATAAATGAATGTCATTTAGCCTTTCACATAAGATCCATCATGAAGGTATTGTCTGTTGCATGATCATAAGACAATATATTACATTACAGTCATTCCAGCAATTTTGGGGTTAAGTGTCTTGCTCAAGGACACATTGACATGCGACTAGCAGAACCAGAGCCAGGGATTGAACCGCCGACCCTCTGATTGAAAGACGGCCCTGCTATCCACTTAGCCACAGTCGCCCGATATAGAATCACTTCACTACTTAAATTAAGCAGCTTTTGTGAACTCACAGGATATCTAATAAGATTGGTACTTAATTATGTGCATGGATTAAGCTCTGGCTAGAATTGGTTTGCAACTATTTATTGTCAGCATTAATTTACATAAATAAATACAGGTAAATCTTATTATATACTGCCATTCAATTTGAAAGGCTCTCGATGGAACCCATCCAGCATTACTGTTTGTTCTTTGTTGCTTATTTCTCTAAATAGAGATTTGACTTTTAGATGTTGAATGACACATATGTTGACAAAGACAACATTTGTTGTTACAAAACATCTATTTGTTAATTAGGTACTGTAAATGCTGTACAAGTTTGAAGTATTCGTTGGTTACAACACCAATATACAATAAATACTTTGAGTACACTTTATTCTTTACTGCAGGTAAATGTTCTTCTGAGAGACAGCCTGGCTGCAGCTGACTGGTGTCGCAAGACACAATTCGATGGAGGGTTTAAAGTTCCCGCTGTCCTTTCCATGGATGAAAAGGAACAACAGGAAGCCCTCCAGGAGCTGCACAACTGTGAAGATGACCCAAGTGAAGAGTCTCCAGCAGAGCTTTTCACTTTTGTTTTTGATAAACAGAAGGACTATGACAAATTCTGCACAGAGCTTATTGATAAAAACAATTTTAAAGTGTTTTCGAGGTTTGAGGAGAAATAATTATTCTACATGTGCTTTACAAGTATTGTAACTCACTAACCTTTCACTGTCAATGTATGTTCGTTTAAATGTCTGTATTTTGCTGTGTTATTATTGACAATATGTCAAATTGTTATTGTTTGTTGTTCAATACATTTTTTTTAAAATAAACCATCGACCAAACAGCCGTGTCACCTTTCCCAAAACTTGTGACAACCCACACGTTATATGGGTTGCCATCATTCTAAACAGTACAATGCATATCATCCATATTTATAATTTGCATTCCTTTAGTCTGCAGCGTGAAAGTGTTTATCGTTGCCATGGCCAACAGGTATCAACTGAAGTTAGCCCGCAATTAGCTTGTTGACAAAAACGAGTGGCCATACCATGATAATTCGGTCTTTTTTTAATAAACTAATTCCAACTACCAACAGTCATGCCTTCAATGACCTTAATGTATTGTCATATAATGTCAAATAACGACAAATAAAGGCTAAACTACGGCGGAATCCGCTCCGAAACACTGGCAGCTGCCACAAGATGCTAGTGGCACCAGTCGCAAACAGTGAAAACTGTCGCGAAAAGTAGTGGCAGGTACCACACAACGGTGTTAACTGTCGCAACAACTTGTTGCATACTGTATATATATCTATATACTGCGTATATATATCCAAGTCAATAGGTTATATGGATTGCTATCACTCTAAACAGTACAATGCATATCCATCCATATTTATAATTTGCATTCCTTTAGTCTGCAGCGTGAAAGTGTTTAACGTTGCCATGGCCAACAGGTATCAACTGAAGTTAGCCCGCAATTACTTTTTACGACAATGACTTTGGTTCCATCAAATGACCTGATAGCTGAACCATCGTCATTGGAACCAGAGGGTAGACCTCTGACATAAAACCCAGCGTCTGACTCTTGGTCAGGTTTGGAAGCTGCAGAGATGTTCACCCTGTCTGCTGAGGCGTCCATTGGGCAGACACTAATCATAGTTCCTGAGGTGTTCAGCCTGGCTGAAGTACAACATTCAGTGAAACAGCTGTCAGTGTGCTCAGACACGTGGGACTTTTTAATGAACGGGTTCTGCAGAGCTCGACGGGGAGAGATTCTCTGATCCCCGTCAAGATGCAGAAGCTGTTTGATGAGGTCGACAAAAGCCTTTCTGTCCTTGTTGAAGAAAATCAGCATTATAACTTTGAATTGAACTTTGAATTGAACTTGAATTGAACTGAACACAAGTGTGGGCTCACAAGCAATAGTTACATAACGTGTTATTCTGGTTCTCAGCATCGTTCTTGGGAAAGGATGATCGGCGCCAGACAAAAAGTAATTAATCTCTCAAGTGTACCAAAACATTTCAGTACATGGAGCTGTGTGTTCTGTGGGCCCAGAACAAAATAAGAACGTGCCCAAATAAGGAGTCCAGATGTGTCCTGTTTTGATTCAACAGACAGGTTTGATTGATGGAGCACAGCAAAAGGGGCGTGAATTTTGACTACAAGAGTGATCTGTGAAAAGCAGTACATGGGAGTCGTTTCAATATACTGAACTGGTTGATGTTGGCTTGATCTTATTAAAACACTACCCGCTGGATTGCAAACTCCAGTTCGCCGTCTCGTCTCGTCATTTTCGCCACAACATAATTGGCGCCCCAACGTGTGTTCGAGTCGAGGTCGAGACACCTTCCACTTCTTCAGCCAACCGACAACCACGCTAGAGGCCACGTATCAGGTAGGAGATTTTCATATCTCACCATCGTTTTATTTCTGTATAGCGTGGTTCTCGCTTGTGTGATAGGGTGGGAGTGTCTGGGGTCCCCTCAACGGAATCCACGCTCTTTGGCGGAGGAGGAGAGAGGCAGACTGGTGTTTGCTGGTAAAAAACTAAAAGTTGAAATGTTCAATGGATTCAATTTGATCTCCAGCTGTAAAAAGAGAGCTCTCGTGTAGGACAGACGTACAGACGTACGTTTTGTTTGGGTTATTTTTGTCCGAGGGATATGGTCAAGTGGACCCCAGAGAGGGAACCACCGACGCACAAACATTAACACACAGAGGGAGAGTTAACTTTATCTTCTGACTGTTTAGTGTAGTATAGACTATGACAAACTGAACAAATACATACCAGATGTACGCAAATTAAGGTTTTAGAAAGTTACCATAAGACAAACACTATTAAAGTTAAAAATGTTCAGAATGTCACATGCAGGCTGATTAAATGGATTCGATAAAATATTTGAGGAAGTACTATTTAGAGAAGGGAGAGAAGTGGTGAAGTTACGTATAATGGTATAAAGAACATTTGCTGGACAGAAAATACTGCTGCTGTCTGTTTCTCTGTCTCACAAGCAATACAAGTGGTTTAAGGGGGAGATCACATGGGTATCCTTGGCATGAGGCCCAGGAATGGAGAGGATGTCTGACTGGCTGCACAGTCAGACCCACACTCACTCACTTCAGAAACACAGGATCCTGGTAAACTCTACAGTAATAAGGGTGACAAAAACAAGAAGTACATCAATGTCAAAGGAATAACTTAACTTATGTTTGATAAGAAAACACACACCATGGTTCCAAATGTGTGATGTAAGACAGGTGAGGGGTGCTAGTGTTCACCCAAAATCGTGATCTGCCCAATTTCAAAATCTGATTTCCACCCATGCAAGAAGCAATATCTACTCAATCGAGATATGAATGATATTACACCCGTTCTTGAGTCTTTAATGAAGGTTGGTATAATAATCGAATGTGATGATACACCGGTGCACGCACTGAATTTTTCCTGGTAAAGAAAATTCGAGACTTGAGGGAATCACCTGAGTGATTGTCTGAGATTTACAAGCAGTTAATGTATCGGTGCATCCACGAGCACCTCAAACTTTGGCTGCATAAGGTCACAAGGCTAACTGTCCAAATTGCAATTGCTCTCGATAAAGTTTCATATCTGGGACATGTGATCACAGCAGAGGGCAGAACCCTCCCTCCCAAGAAAACACAGGCAATTAAACTGTGCCTAAACCACAAACTGAGAAACAAATGATGAGCTTTTTAGGAATGACGTCACAGTATGACAGTGGATCCCAAACCCCTCAGAAACAGAGGCTTTCGTCTATCCATGATTCATGGTAAAGATCTTTATGCGCATGCCAAACTGACCTGGACTGACCGCTCGAGTGATGCCTTTAATGACAAAGATTTTAATCCTGCTACTCTTTTTCCTACTGCAGCAGATGGAGAGCCACATAACTGTTGTTTCTCCTGAACAGGTCTGTATACCGAGACCTGACCTCACAGACACGCCCACCGAATGCTGATTTACAACTGTTAGTGGACGGTTTGGCATCCCGCTCGCCGGACACGGGAGAAGGGTTGGTTGGGTTTGCTGTAGTCTCATCATATGAAGTTGCCAGCACACTTTTCTGCTCAAGCTGCAGATCATGTGGCTCTTACAGAAGCCTGTAAGCTTGCTGCCGACAAAATAGTTAACATATACACAGACTGTTGCTATGCCTTTGGTGTAGTGCACCACTGTGCACTGTCCACCTTGTGGAAACACAGGAGCTTTTGGAAATCATCTTGCAAAACCATTTCTCACCACCGTCTCGTGGCCGACTTGCTAGAAGCCATATTGCTCCTTAAAGATTGTTTGTGTTATGAAATGAGATGCTCACACTAACGCTTCTGATCCCATCTCAACAGGAAATGCTGCAGCTGATGCTTATACTTTCTTTAGCTGGTCACAACAATCTTGATGTATCAATGCAAATAATAACACCACTTAAATACAATTAGTATAGATATTTTGAACATTTTATCTCTTTTACACAAAATTTAATTCTTGTGAGAACATGATGATGTGATGAGCTGGCCCTCGATATTAGATCATTTAAATACAGTATTTGAATTAGCTTTTAACTGACATTAGGGAATGTAGGAACTGCAACAACAAATATTATTTATATTTTGTTAGGTTATAATTTTAGAAAACACGACCACAGTCCATGCTTGTACCAATGACACACATCAGCAGAGTGAGCCAAAGATCCAAAACATCTTAGACATCACACTATTCCACTGTTTAATGTGTTACACCAACTTGTCCGACACTAAGGTGTTCAAAGATTACATTTCCTGTAAACATGGCTTGTACCGTGAAGATACGTCATCCCTCTGACAGACCTTGATGTTCCAAAGAACCGAACTTTCACTGACTGCTTTGAATCACAAGGCACCCGGCACAACGCATGTTGTTCTTCTAAAAAGCCGATCCTGCAACATCAGACTTGTTTGTCTGACTGTTTTCCTCCCGTAGAACTACGAAAGTTACATTTCTGTGTAATACTTGTGTTTATTATTACGGCTTGCTATCTGAGAAACATGATCTCATAAAACAGCCTGTGCTTTCTTTTTTATTTTACTTGCTAAAGGAATCAGTTGAATTGACAGTTGATTCTGAATGAATATAATAGGAATATAAATACTTGGATGATAGAATTTTTACAAATTGTTAAAATTGTTGTGTGTTATGAGCCTCACTGATATGTTGTCTCTCTATAACAGTTCAACAGAGATGGAGGTCCGACATCTGTGTTTCACCTCATCTCAGGAGATTTATTTTGTTATGTTGATGTTAACATTCCCAAGCTAGCTACAACATGGAGTTGCTTAAAACTCACAAAAACAGCTAATGTTTTGACCTCATCGATTATGTGATCATATGTTGTGCATATGTAAACCATTTTTGCCATTTCGATAAATTGTAAACACTTTAGTGGCCATGGGAATGGCCAGAGGGGGGAGTTGTTGGAAATTTATCATGTTCTGTTAGATATAACTTATATCGCAGACGAGGACATCCGAACCCATCCAAACTCATCAGAACCCATCCAATGTAACAGCTACCAGTACTCCAACCTTGAGAGCCGTAAGAGCCCAGACGGTGGCTCAGCCGTCCTGGAGGAGAGCCAGAAACCATGAATCAGATGAGTACGATGCAACCACACATATTCCATCCCATGTTAGACCAGGACCTATGTCAGCATTGTCAGCATTGCCATTTAAGTTCAAACCAGCCTATCCAGTGTGGAAAGGGGAAACTAGCACACAGCTGAGGCTGATGACAGAATGAGCCGAATGTGGAATCCAAATCATGTTCACAATGTACATGTGGAAATAAAAACATTGGCACTTCCTACATGAGAAGTTCAAGTGGACTCTTGTATGGATCTCAAAAGAAACACGACTATTGAGATCAGTATCCTGAATATCAAGTGTGGAACGCATGTGCAGAAATTATGATTTACACATCGCAAAATAAGCCTCCCACTAATTATAAAGCAGATCAATTGGAAAAGTATGAATGTTTTGCCAGTGGTGGATTTGCGTCAGACAAAAGAAGGGTTGACGTAGGCAATACTACTGTGTACTGTAAAGTAACCCGAGTGTCCTGGTTCCCACAGGCTAACATTACTCCTTCGTTCATTAGGAGACCAGTATGGCATGAAAACCCAATACCACGAGACCAAGGTTGTGAAAACACAACTATGACCATTCCCACTCTTCATTTGTTAAGCAAACAAACATCAGACATAATAATAATAATAATAACTTTAATTTATATAGCGCCTTTCAGGGGACCCAAGGCCGCTTTACAAGAGTAACAAAAACAGTTTAGACAAACAGTCAGAAAAACAAAACAAGTAAACGGGGGGCCGAAAGCCTTGGCGAACAGATGGGACTTGAGGGCCCTTTTGAAGGCGTCCAGAGTGGAGATGTTGCGGATCACCGCAGGGAGAGAGTTCCAGAGGGTGGGGGCTGCCACACTGAAAGCTCTGTCCCCGAAGGTTCGCAGTTTGGTGCGGGTGGTGGTAAGCAGGCCAGAGTCTGAAGACCGCAGGTTCCGGGGAGGGGCATGTGGGCGGAGGAGGTCCGATAGGTACTGGGGGGCATGGGCATAGAGTGACTTGTAGGTGAGGAGGAGGATCTTGTATGAGATGCGGGACTTGACCGGGAGCCAGTGGAGGTTGATGAGGGTGGGGGTGATGTGCTGCCAGGGCTTTGTGTGCGTGAGAACCCTGGCAGCAGAGTTTTGTACATACTGGAGCCTGTCCAGGGTTTTGTTGGGTACCCCGAACAGGACACCATTGCAGTAGTCCAAGCGTGAGGTGACAAACGCATGGACCAGGGTTTCAGCAACAGACTCCGAGAGTGACGGTCGGAGTCTGGCAATGTTCCTGAGATGGAAAAAGGCAGTTTTGGTGACGGACTTGATGTGGGACTCGAAGGAAAGGGTGGAGTCCAGGATGACACCCAGGTTGCGGACTTCAGGAGATGGGGAGATGGAGCAGCCGTCAACCTCGAGGATGAAGTCACCAACCTTCCGGAGCAGCGCCTTCGGTGCCACAACCATGAGCTCTGTCTTCTTGGTGTTGAGTTTGAGGAGATTTGATGACATCCAGGTTTTTATTTCATACAGGCAGTTGACAAGGGACTGAGGGGGGAGCTGGGAGGATGGAGTAGTACTGAGATAGATTTGAGTATCATCAGCATAGCAGTGGAAGTTCAGTCCGTGATGGCGGATGATCTTGCCGAGGGGGAGCATGTAGATGGTGAAGAGGAGGGGGCCAAGCACAGAGCCTTGGGGCACGCCATGATTGACTGGGGCTAGGGGGGAAATAGAGCCGTTGATGGAAACAAAGTGTTCCCTGTTATGGAGGTAGGATGTAAACCAGGAGAGGGCCGTGCCAGTGACCCCTAGAAGGTCAGATAGGCGGTTGAGGAGGATGGTATGGGAGACAGTGCTGCAGAGAGGTCCAGGAGGATGAGGATGCTGAGGCGGCCAGAGTCAGCAGCAATGAGGAGATCGTTGATGATCTTAATGAGGGCGGTCTCCGTGCTGTGTTGGAGTCTGAAGCCGGGTTGGAGGGGCTCATAGAGCTCATGGTTGGCCAGTTTTTTTAGAAAGCCTCTCCAGCTCTCCAGGGCTACCAGGCCGTCCACGGTGGAGTCGGAGGGAGCCGAGGCCATGTGGGTAGCTATCAGGTTGGATAGGGCTGGTGCACTCACAGTCTTGATGTTCCTAAACATGATGGTGCGTTTAGGATGCTGCCTGGGCAGGGAGACAGGAACAGTGAAGAGGATGGCGTGATGGTCAGATACAGCCAGGTCCAGACGCTGTAGGTCGGGGGGTGGTGGGCCGGTAGAGCACACCAGGTCCAGTGTGTGGCCTTTGTTGTGGGTGGGACCCTTGACATGTTGCTTGATGCTGAAACAGTCCAGAAGTGACAGGAATTCAGTAGCAAACTTGCAGTTGCTGGAGTCCACATGAATGTTGAAATCACCAAGCAGGAAAATTGATGGAGACATGGAGAAGAGAGAGGTGAGCAACTCAGAAAGCTCAGACAGGAAGGTAGTGGAGGCTTTACGTGGGCGGTAAATGAGGGCGACCTGGAGCGGAGCAGACCCAGCCAGTTTGAAGACAACACACTCGAATGAGGAGGTTGTAGGTACTGGGAGCTCTTTGACCAGGATGCCGGCTCGGTGGATAACAGCCAGTCCACCGCCACGACCCAGGAAGCGGGGCTTCTGGATGTATACATAGCCTGGGGGTGTGGCTTGGTTGAGTGTCACGAAGTCCTGCTGATTTTGCCATGTCTCTGTTAGGCATAGAATGTCAATGCTTCTGTCAGTGATGATGTCGTGAATGAGTAATGCTTTGTTGTTGAGGAGCGAGTATTCAGCAGCATACACGTTGCAGTGTTGTTCGTAGATGCTGGGGAGGACGAGGAGGGAGAAACCAGCACACTGTCAGCACAGACCAGGGACCTCAGGTAGATAGAGCGAACGTGAGGATTGGTCAGATGACGTTGATTGTTGTGATGACGACATCGCAGTGCGACGGACCGACTGTCGGATACAACTGCGGGAATAGGAGTTTTGGAGTAGAAAAACTTGCGTCGGGATGCCCGGTGTATGTAGCGGGCACGACGCAGTAGTCCGAGAGACTTGATAACTGCGAGGCAGTCAGGGATGGTGTGGCTGGAAAAGTTTAGGAGTTCCAGCGGAGAGTATTGTAGGAGCACCAGGAAGAGAACAGAGAGCCAGCTAGCAGCCGGCACCATTAGCCTGGTAGACACCGGACCTCGACCTTCAGCAGCGGCGATGGAAAGCAGCGAAGTCGCGTTGGCAGGACTGAGGGAGGGTTCGTGGAAGTTCCTGGCAGTGTGGCAGAGAGGAGCCCAGTCGGAGTGTTCCGGAGCGGGGATTCCACGGATGGCAGAGCACGTCGGATAGCTTGTTTTGCTAAGAGCTAAGAGCGGCGTCGGATAGCTTGTATGCTAGTGGTAGGTCGGCAGAGGCTAGGAGCCGAACACCAGCCAAAGGTAATCAGCTGAGCAGTGGAAATGGTAGAAACACAAAAACCAGGGCAGGACAATCTTCAGACTGTGTTCAGGATTGAATAGATTAACGGCAGAGAGTGGTAGGAAACGAGAAATAAGTGTCGGCATGAAGAGCGGCGAAAAACACGCCAGCGTCCCCTTCCAGCCCTGATGCAGAAGGATGTAGGATGATGTAGAATGTGTTGTGAAATGCTTTACTGAATATACTGTTGAAATGGAGAATAATTCGTGGTTTGAGGCAAGAGCTTGAGGAGAATGCTGGCAGGGGGGTGGTCATGGGATTGGGTAGACTAAATTTTGGAAAATAGCGGTCTGTATTGCTAAAAACAGACATTAGCGCATTAATAGTTTTAATTGTGGCTTTTCTATTGGCATGTTGCATCGTACCCATCCTGAGGAGACAGTGCCAGAGGAGCATGGACAAACAGATGGGTGTCATGACAAATCTCCAACTGGCTCAGATGATGAACATGATGACGATTGCGCAAGGGACAAAGGCCCAGTTCGCTCAAATGGTGGTTGGACGACCGGACCTGTTTCCCATTCCGGATTTTCTGGAGGACTCAGATGAGATGGAGGGAACAGGACTAGGAGGCATCTCAGCATAAGAACGAGAGCCTGAACTTTGTTGGAAGTACACATGTCCAAAACACACCACGTCACATGTTATATTATCTGTCCAAACTGTTTCACTATCAATTGAATGTATTATAATCAGATATTTCTACATTCACATATATTCATAGTCATGATCCATATAATCAGTGCACAAGTATTATAGCGTATAGTTTTATCACAGACGTTCCATCTAATGAACACTGATATATTGTTCAATATTTTGCAGAAATTAAATATGTGATGTATCAGTTAATACATGTTTGCAAGCAAGAACAGATTCACTTCATGCCAAAAAGGTGGTCGCTTGGCGGGAAAGGACCATAAGGGAGTTTTTCCTGTAATGCAACCTGTGGGTTTTTTCGCCCTTATATGAAAGTGAATCTAAGCATTGAATGATGTTATTTGAATTATCTTACAAACTCAAATGTTCTGTATTGTATTGTTACTGTATTGGTATATAATCAAGCACATATAATTGACATAGATCACTTGTGTTGCAGTGCAGTGAGGGATCAAAACTTTAGGTTACAGTTTCACCAATTGACAAAAGTTATATGAAGTTAGGTTAAGGTCAAGAAACCCTCAGAGGGGGATGTGTTGAAGAAAATCAGCATTATAACTTTGAATTGAACTTTGAATTGAACTTGAATTGAACTGAACACAAGTGTGGGCGCACAAGCAATAGTTACATAACGTGTTATTCTGGTTCTCAGCATCGTTCTTGGGAAAGGATGATCGGCGCCAGACAAAAAGTAATTAATCTCTCAAGTGTACCAAAACATTTCAGTACATGGAGCTGTGTGTTCTGTGGGCCCAGAACAAAATAAGAACATGCCCTAATAAGGAGTCCAGATGTGTCCTGTTTTGATTCAACAGACAGGTTTGATTGATGGAGCACAGCAAAAGGGGCGTGAATTTTGACGATAAGAGTGATCTGTGAAAAGCAGTACATGGGAGTCGTTTCAATATACTGAACTGGTTGATGTTGGCTTGATCTTATTAAAACACTACCCGCTGGATTGCAAACTCCAGTTCGCCGTCTCGTCTCGTCATTTTGCCACAACATCCTCAAATTCAGCAGCCTCCCCTTTTGGATAGATCTGGATTTGGAAACAGGTTCAGGTCAGTTGATCCAGCCCCTACCTCTCAGACACTGGTTAATACCTGCGACTGATTCAGTCTTTACTCGTTCAACAAAGCTGAGGGTACCTGCATTAACAAGGTCATCCAGAGAGCTGGGAAGGTCTATGAAGCTCTGCCGCTCTTCTGCTTTCACATCGTTGGCAGCTTCATATTCTTCAGGCATCTAAAGCAACAATATGTATATATATATTTATATGAGAATCATTTTAAGAGTTAAAATAAAATGATATCACCAACTCAATCAAAGAAGAACATGGTTACTCTACCATCAACCTCCATGTTGGACGATCAGCAGCCTCTTCCTCAATGAAAAAATACTGCGTATATATCCCAGGACGGAGCAGGTGGTACTCCGGCTGACCCAGAACCTGAACCATGCACTTCATCTGCAGGCAAAATATACAGAATCACATCAGGTAACATTCTGCAAAGTATCCACATGGTTCTGGACGTTTGTCTGAGGTAGCTGACCTACCATCTGATAATCACATTTGACAGGGAAAAGATTGTCAGCCAGATAGAGGAATGCCAGGACGCAGCCGACTCCCCACACATCTATAGCCTCAGTGAAGGGGAGGCCGAGGGCTACTTCTGGAGCTCTGAGGAAGCAAGACAAGTTCCAATGATGAGCACGCTTGAGGTAAGGACCAAGAGCACAACATTGATGCTTAGAAGAATGAAGGATGAACCCACCTGAACCCAGTCGGCTGAAGCTCCATCCCAAGCTGGACTTTAGAGGCGGGAATGGCTTCTCCAAAGTCTATTAATTTAATCTTAAAGGGCTGGTCCTGCATATTAACAAACATAATGTTGTAGGGTTTGATATCGGTATGCAGGATACAGAGACCCTTCAGGGCATCCAAGGCCACCAATAGCTACAGGGAGAAAACGAGAAAAAACAAGTTTAGGATTGGGTTCCATTTGCTACTGTATTGGGTTTTTTATCATTGATGACAATACCTACATAAAAGAACACACCATTGGTTCCATACAACAATAACACATACCTGCTTTGCGATTATGCGGATCTCGTTCAGAGCGAGTGGCTTCCAGTCTCGTTCATAGAGCAGGTCATAGAGACTCCTGTCCAGCATCTCGAATGCCAGACAGGTCTGTCCCATATGTTCAAACCGCTCAAAGAACTTGACCACGTTAGTGTGATCTGGATTCAGGACACCGATGACCTCTAAAATGGACACCTGGGGAACAAAGAGGTTCCTTGTAGATACTCTGATAGAGCAGAGAAAATGTAAGTAAGGGAATACTGTATGTCATGAGAAGAGGTGCAAAAATCGACCTCTTTCTCAGTGTCCGGGATGAAATCCACGTCCTGCTTGAGGATCTTAACAGCCACTGACTCTTTTGTTGCCAGATTTCAGCACTTGGCCACTTTACCATAGCAGCCTTCACCAATAAACTCCAGAACAGAATAACCGGAGGAGCTGCCGAACAGAGTTCGACCCGCCTGAACCTCAGGTGTCAGTGCTGCGGGCGGAAACATAGAGTCAGTGTATTCAGTCAACACAACATGATCAAATACACATCAAACAATCTCCTAAATATATGAGTTCTGCTCCTGATATGGTGAAGAAAAATGTTTTCTTGCACTTTCTTAGATTGCACTTTTCTTAGATTGCAGTTTATTTAGTTTTCATACAGTCAAAAGAGCAGCTGGCAAAATCTGTGTGTGTGTGTGTGAGGGATGAATGAAAAATAATCAACCCACATTCTTTTTTATTTGCTATTGCCACATTTTATTTAAAGGACACTATTCCCAAATATTTCATCATGTCCAGCCCATATCACATCCCATTAACATTCCATAAGGGCAACTGATGTGTTACATGAACATGGGAACTCCTCTTCAGGGGACCCCGCGTGGTTTTGGTCTGTCTCTATTTTCAATTCAATTCCATTCAATTTATTTTGTATAGCCCCGAATCACAAATTTGCCTCAGAGGGCTTTACAATCTGTACACATGTGACATCCTCTGTCCCGGACCCTCACAACAGAACAGGAAGAACTTCCCCAAAAAACCCTTTAACAGGGAGAAAAGAGGGAGAAACCTTAGAGAGAGCAACAGAGGAGGATCCTCTATCAGGATGAACAGAAATGTGATAGATATCATGTGAACAGAATGAACAACATAAATGCTACAGCTGAAAGATTCATGCGCACCCTAGGCAAAGCTATTCGTGTGGCCGAAACACAAGGAATTCCCTGGAAACAACAACTGAACATCTTTCTACACGAGTATCGATCCACACCTCACAGCACAACTGAAAGATCACCTGCTGAACTATTGTTACAACGTAAGATGTACACAAAGATTCCTTCAATCACTCACACTGCAAGGAACTGTTCAGACTCTGAAGTGAGAGCAAGGGACAACAAGGCTAAAGCCAAGATGAAATCTCATGCATGGAAACATGTTGTCAGTGCTTCATCGTCAGTCCAAGCACAACAAGCTCACTGCACCGTATAACAGCAAGCCATACACGGTGACCAAAGTCAAAGGCTCCATGATCACAGCAGCCAGAAGTGGACACTTCATTGTCAGGAATTCTTCATTCTTCAAGAAGATCACTCCAGAAGTAATGGACATCTCACCAGATCCCGATGATGAGGATTGTGATTACAGTGATGCCTCCAACACCTCAACAACACCGAGATACCCCTCAAGGCACAACAGACGTCCTCCCGCCTACCTACAGGACTATAGGTAGATTATGGACTGTTAAATGTGGACAATCTCTTGGCTGCATACAATAAATATGCTCAGGGACATGGACACTAATTTGATCTGTTGTGAACTTAAAAGGTACTGATTTAGCCAAGTTTGAGAAGTTAAGTGTTTGTTAAACATTTCTATAACACAGAGTGTAAAGTACATGTTTTAAGGGATACAGTTAATACAGAGCTGCCATATTTCACATCTAACTTTTAATTTTTGTAAAAAATATATATATATATATATATAATATATATTTTGCTGGCGGATTCGCGGGCCACATAAAATGACGTGGCGGGCCAGATCCGGCCTGCGGGCCGTATGTTTGACACCCCTGCTTTAGGTGAATGCTAACATTAACGCAAACCATGGAGATGGACGCAAAATAGCCTAAATTCTCAAAAAAAGCAACCCTTGACTGCTAACACGCCCTCTCTCAACCCCCCAAAATTAAATACAAATTTCTGGTGATGTGATATACTGTATGAATATAAAACCGCTTTGTTTGCGCTATCTTTACATATAGAAAACAAACTAAATCAAATTAGTGGAATTACACATCATATAAACGTAAACACCTCCAAATGTATTACCTTTTTCCAAATGTTGTGTCACGCACTCATCATGGTCACCAGTGAGAAAATCAGTGACAGGCTTGTCTACACCTTTGTTAAATAGAGTTTAAAAAACAGCAAAGAAAGGGGTTTTATCTCAACAAATGTACATCAAAATGTTGTTACGCGTAATATCGATAATCACTTGGAAGGGTACTTTTTTCTAATATGAACAACACTTTTAAGAGAGATAATCCTTTTATTAGCCCCGCAGCGGGGACATTTACAGGATTACAGCAGCATAGTAGGCAAGTCACTAAAAACAAATCTGGCCCAAATTGCTTCAGGGTTGCATCGTCACTGTAGAGTCTTCCTAAGGAACTGAGTCAGGAGGTGATGAGGGAAACCAAAATCCATCTGAATCACCACGAAGCCCTACAGCACAGAGATGGAACAGAAAATAGAGTAGCAATGTAACTACCAAGTACAATGAAGTGCAATGAATTACAATATAAAAAAGGACACTTGACAAGATGAAAAAAGAGAACACTCACATCCTGAGGAAGCACCTCTGGGTTGAAGATGTCGAATAAGTTAGCTCCCTGTTTGTCCAACAGCCTGGTTAGCTCAATCTCCAGAGCTGGAACAAAGCACCATGCAACATGTAACCATTACAGCTTCTACTTTCATATCGTGAAGCTACATTCTGATCCTGCTGTTGCTGAGCAATGCTGTTGATAATGATTGGTCATGTACTACCTATCAAAAATAAAACAATAATTACCAATTTTGCAACAGTCAACGATTGAAAATGAATACATTTGAGGAGGAACTCGGCTGCAAGGAACCATTTGTTTAAATGCACTCCTGCCGAGCTCATTTAAAAAATTGGTACAGTCATTTCTATAAAATGAATTGCAATTGCCTTAATTATAGTACTGAGTACTAAGTTCTCATATCAGTCTTTATTTTGTAAATGCTACATTGACAGTCATTTTATCGAAGACATTCTAGGAGAATGCTTTATGTTGGTGGGGTCAATAGACAGGTTTTATGTTATTATCCATATCTCTCTTACCAGACAGGACCTTGGGAATGCCTATCTTCTCCACAGCTTCTCTTTTATAAACTCCCCGTGATCCTCATCTAGCAGCTGGAAAAAGAAGCAGAGGTGATTCAACAAGTCCACTCAAACATAAACACACAAGTATCATTTGAACAAGTGACATGAATGAAAATGATTCAAATGGGCGGGGAAAATACTTTCTTTTGTGTTGCTGGTTATTTTTTGTTGTCAGAATAGTAATTAAATACTATAATATGCACTTTTGTTTCCAAATGGGTTAAAACGTATTTAGTAAAGTTTAGCTTAAAACAACCACATAAACAAAAGTTAGGCAAGAAAAACACTTAGTTATAAAAGGTTATTGCTTGTAGCAAATGTAAATATTAATAATTAATTAATATCTAAATACCTAAAGATAATTATAACTCAAAATGAATGAATTAAGTCTAAGTATGGAGTTTTGACATGGTCTACAGCAGCTAATTATTTTATATACAAAATCATGTCATCCCATTTTTTATAAATTACATATTTATTGATCTATTAACTACACACGGATCTACTAAACAGAAAAATAAATGAATGAATGAGGATTAAAATGAATGACGTGAATATGAGATGAAAAAATTATTCAAATGAAGACCAATGAGCCATGTATGAGTAAACAGGATTATGTGACCATAGATCAAGTGACTGATGTCATTGAACATTGACCAATTAAATTGGTTCTTTGACGTTATTAGTTCAATTTTGTTCCGAAGATGAATGCACCATTCAGCAGTTGAGAGTATAAGAAGCACCAGGGAACATTGTAAAGTGTTTCATATTAGTTCTAATTTAAGTGAGATCCTACTTCAGGTCTAAATCTTCCCAATTAGTCTTCCTTCTCTGAAGTTGACCTTTGAACTGTTGTCCCGACTGTCAGAAAAAGAAGTTGTGCCAAGTGACACAAAGGAAATGGCAGATTTGTGTCGCGCAGCACTTTACCAAAAGATTAAATTGGCAGGTGGGAGGTTGCCACAGTTACTCTTTGGTATCTCCACATTTTGGATGGTGTTGGATGACACTTTGTAGTTCGTTAGGATTCTACTCTTCCATCTCTCGCTCTGGCGGGTTTGTTTGGCTTTTCCTGGTCATTATGGCATCTTTACCAGTCTCAAAATGTCTTTTCATTTTATAACCTTTTCTTTTAAAATATCTTTCTATTCATAGTTGCTGAAAGTCTGTGGCATTTTGGTGCAAGGCCGAAGTAGAAGACCAAGAGAAGGCCAGACTCACACCTGAACAGTGGCAGAGAGGACGCGTTGGCCCTAGTGGAATGTGCCCTTAGGCCCCTTTATTATCAACTTCTGAAGATTGCATCAACAATCCAGTGAGCGAGCCGCTGTAGCGACAGGGGGCTCTCTGAGGCTGACCACCGTGGGAGACAAACTGGTTTAATTGCATGAAAACCAACATGCGCCCCACATAACAGCAAAGCACGAATGGGGCAGAACTCACCTGTACCGTTTGATTTTGTGAGGACAGCTCAGCTTGTAATACAAAGACCCTAGAAAGGAAGGAGGACCACCATCACACACTCACACACACCAAGTACAGGACATGGACGAGGGATTGGAACTGATATAGTGGTGTATACATTATATATTCTGAATTGGTAAGGTTGCATTCGAGAATTTCTGTAACTTTTTAAATCATGCACTCAAACAATCTGATTAACTTAACACAGATGTGCCAGATGTGTGAAGGTGAAGGAAACAGTGTTTGAACTTCTGTTCCAAGTTCTCCACATTAACTTACTTGTGTGTACCACCAAGTGCAAATTCTATTGGGGACATTTGTGCCTTTATTCCCATTTGAACAATTATTACATCAATGACTCGAGGCTTCACCTCACCTTCGAGTGTCACATTCAGAACAACGAAAAAAACACTTATGAAATGGTTTGTTTGGAGCAAGCTGACATCTTTAGTGTGACTATCTGCCGATGTGTGAAAACAAGTTCTCTATCTACGTTTATGCAGAACAAGCAGTTTTCTGCATGATTAATGCAAAGATGAGGGGGGGGGGGGGGCTGTCCAAACCAAATGATATGACTTAGACCCCTTTGGGTATGTATGCTGAATTAAATTTCAGATGGACTAAAAATAGGGATGCACATGTTGTAACCTTGGATTTGCAGGCAGGTCATTCAATGCTGATTAAGTCTTGAGCAATGTAAGAAGAAAGGTCTTACTCTGACCGGTTACCATGCAGGGAGAGTTTCTTGTCAGCATAGGAAGCTGTGATGTCAATGGCCACATCCTACACATCAAAAACAAAGAAGAATCACTCACTGGTCATATTTTCACTTTTCAACAAAGCCTTTGGCATTATTAAGCTTGAAGGCGTAGATGAGAAGTGACCTGTCATCAAGACCCACCATCATGTTCCAATTGTTTTCATATCAGCTGACTTTGAAGTGGAACAGTAAGCTGTCCGACTACTGAAATGTTGATTTTGAGTTCTGTAGACGCTGCACCTTTCAACTATTTATCCATTGATTTCAACTCATAATTTCAACTGATTTTCAATTATTTATTGTTCATTTCAATTCAATTTATTTATGTAGCCCAAAACCAAAAATGTTGCCTCTGAGGGCGAGTCGTCCAGCAGGTTGTTTTTTGAAAGTGCCTGCCCTTTTCCAAACCCTGTTTCCAATGGCGGATTCTGAGATGGTTCTTTGTAAAAACAGGTTACTTGTTCGCTACATCTTCAAAGACAAGCACTGAGCTCACCCAGATGGCGCTACGGGAGTCTCATTGTGGCTGGCTTGTACTTTCTCTGTTTATTTGTTCCTTTTTTTGCTCTCCTTTTCTGGTTAGACTCACCGGGGAGGAACTCCTAAACATCCGACAATGTGCTTTTATCCCACTTTTTACCGACCCAGAAAGTTTTACTGCGCTTTAAGACAGAGGAGCAGCCGCTATCTATGGGATTAGCAGGAGATGCAGGAAAGGGAAATGGATCGGAGCGTATGCTACATTGTAACAGCAGGGATTTTGAACAGCGCTCCCATCAATACGTCCGCTCTCTGGCAAACAAGATGCTTGAGTTTCTGCTTCTGAACAGAACAAACAGACTATTGCAGATCCGCATTCCTCTGCTTCACTGAAACCCGGCTTAGTGAGCACGTCCAAAAATCGACCCACCAAAATAACATCAAAGAACTTCTGCTGGAGCCCCGCTGGTTGCCTTCTGGGCAAACAGGCCAGTGGAAGATGCAGTCAATAATGAACGTATTATGCCCACGTACTCTTCAGAGAGACTGAGGAAGCCTTTGGCCCCTGCTGCTGTTGACTTTTTTAATGAAGAAGTCACTGACTGTGGTCTGCGGTTGATGACCAGGTTTATGGTTGTACTGAGGATCAAGATAATGCTGGTGTCCATGAATATGTTGATGTCATATACCAGTACAGTCACATTGATGTTTACACCATTTATTCAGTGCTGTTCTCTCCCATTCTTGTATTACCTTGAGATGTGTCATGTGTATGTGTCTGTATTGTCTCACCTTCCGAAATGTATGGCGGTACTCAGTT
Source organism: Melanostigma gelatinosum (assembly GCF_949748355.1). Taxonomy (NCBI): domain Eukaryota; kingdom Metazoa; phylum Chordata; class Actinopteri; order Perciformes; family Zoarcidae; genus Melanostigma; species Melanostigma gelatinosum. The sequence goes on along the minus strand of NC_136634.1, from coordinate 29,081,079 downwards.
TCCCCATCGGGGGTTTGATAAAGTATCTGGTACCACACTACACGATAGAAAGTGTAAATGAAATATACATTCATTCAATGTTAAACACAGCTTATACGCGGATATGTGAGTTCTAGTGCACGAAGGTCAAAAACTCCAGGTGGGGCACTCTAGCACTCGCCTGAACAAAGTGGAAAATACTAGAACTCTGAAGGATAGCTTTTGCCCCAGTTAAATGTCACATAGTCTTACAGAGAACTAGTTTCAACTGCCGGCTCCATCTTAGAGATAGAAAGAGGCGCCCTAGCATATCTAGCACCTAGCTTATCTAGTCGGCCGAACATAACAATATGCTGTTACATCAACATTTCACACACACTGACGTTCCAGAGAAGGCGGATCCCGGACGTGAGCCAGTGTGGGCGGAAATGCCCAGTGCTCAAACAGGCTGTCTGTTAGATAGAAACAGATCCGCCTCCTACTTAGTATTCAACCAATAGGCTTCCATCCGAAGAACCTATTCACGGCTCGCGCACTCTGTCTAAGCGCCTTTTAGCTTTTCATTCGCTCCTACAGAGTGAACTTTTCTAGGTCCGTGCACGTTTAACTGCTGGACATAATACTTCTGTTACAAATAAACCTTATTGCTTGAATTGAGCTAAACGCCTCGACCTAAGTCTGTTCCCCTGAGTTTTCTCCTCAACCTGAGTTTTATTCTCAACAAAAGCTCCATGGTGTAGTGAAGGAAGAATGTCTTGTGGTAGACTTTCAATCAGATGTCTGATGAATGTTCTATCAGAAGAAAGCAAGGAAGACAAAGGCAACATGCCGTCTTAAAGAAGAGTATTGGTGTTTCTTGAGTCCCACAGTCAAGCTCCCCAGAGGCCGTCCCCCAGACAGTCGTACCAGAGGTGGAGGTGTTTAGGTCGGGAACAGATGAACTCCACACTCTTAGCTGTGGAGAACCTGATTCCAGCAGACACTAAATACACAAAGGCAATATGTCTCATACGTCTCATCTGGCCTTACACAGGTGTATGTGTTTGTGTCTGCAGAGATAAACAGGTTTTCCATATTACCTCTCTAATGAATTCAGGCATTGCACTGGAGAGATTAGTCTTGAATAGTTCCTGAAATCACATTTATCAATATAATTTAAGTCCCAACAACAGATAAAACAGCCACAATTTAACATGAAACATCTGACAAGATGTCCTGCTTAGGAAAGGTGTCACAAAAGCATAAAGCATAGTTCAGGCACAAAGCATAGTTCAGGTTTGTAATCTTAGTCAAGCTCCAATCATGTCTCAGGAGTAAGTACCAATTGTATTAATAACATACCACATGCCATATTTGAAAGTGATGTACTTACAGTGAGTTCTGCTCCAGAGATGTTGAGTTGGAGATGGCTATCTTGGTGGGCAGCAGTGAACATGGGGTTCAAGACCTGGTCTGGGGTTCAACACAAGTTATAGAGCAGTAACAGACACAATTTAAAAACACCTCTAAATCACAAGGAAAGAAGATCTGGACATGGTGACTGCATCACAAAGGTGATTCCATGTGTTCACGACATATAGAAACATATTCTGTTGAAAATCAAGCGTCTACATAATTTAACCAAACTAAAAGTTTCTATCGAAACAATATCGTTGACGAAGAAGGAAGATGATGGTAATGGTGAGGTTAGGCAACTAAAAGATCAGGAAAAGATTCAGGTTACAGTTAATAAAATTGCTCAAATGAATTGCAGGTCTGTCACAGAATGTGCAGGTGAAAGGTGTAATATGAAAAAATGTTTTTATTCTGCTCTCTGCTTAGTTCTCCTTAGACGGACAGCGCCTGCTGTAACATAAACCTCCCTATTAACATAATAATAATAATAATACATTTTATTTATATAGCACTTTTCATGACACTCAAAGACACTTTACATTAAAATCATCATATATAAAAACAATACACTAAAAACAGAGTACACAATAATAGTCACACATTAAAAGCAGTTTTGAACAGGTGAGTTTTGATTTCTGATTTGAATGTGGAAAGGTCAGTGCAGTCTCGGATGTGTTTGGGGAGAGAGTTCCAGAGGGAGGGGGCAGATATGGAGAAGGCTCTGTCGCCCCATGTCCGGTGCTTGGTCCTGAGCGGAAGGGACAGGAGGCATCAGAGGAGCGGAGCCGGCGGGATGGAGTGTGGTGGTGAAGCAGGTCAGTGAGGTAGGAGGGGGCCTGATTGTGGAGGGCTTTGTGAGTGAGGAGAAGGATTTTGTATTTGATCCGTTGTGGGACGGGGAGCCAGTGGAGGTTCTGGAGAACAGGGTGATGTGGTCACGGGAGTGGGTGTGGGTGAGCAGGCGAGCAGCAGAGTTCTGGATGTACTGGAGTTTATTTAGGATTTTGGATGATGTGCCGTAAAGAATGCTGTTGCAATAGTCAATTCTGGAGGTGATGAAGGCATGGACCAGAGTTTCAGCAGCAGATGAGGAGAGTGATGGGCGGAGACGGGCAATGTTTTTTAAGTGGAAAAAGGCAGTTCTGGTGATTTGTTTGACGTGGTGTTCAAAGGAGAGGTTGCTGTCAAACATGACTCCAAGGTTTCGGATGTGTGGGGAGGGAGACAGAGTGGAGCTGTCGATGGTGAGGCAGAAGTTGTGACTAGTTTTAGTGAGGGATTTGGGACCGATGATGATCATGTCAGATTTATCGCAGTTCAGTTTGAGGAAGTTGGTTTGCATCCATGATTTAATGTCAGTGAGGCAGTTGGTGAGAGTGGAGTGAGTAGCAGTGGTGATGGCTTTTGTGGAGATGTAGAGTTGAACATCATCGGCGTAACAGTGAAAGTGAAGTCCATGTTGACATATGATGTTACCAAGAGGGAGCAAGTAGAGGATGAACAGAAGAGGACCAAGCACCGAACCCTGGGGGACGCCTTGAGACAGAGGAGCAGTGGAGGAGGTACAGTTGTTGATACTGATGAACTGTTGTCTGTTTGTGAGATATGATTTAATCCAGGAGAGAGCAGATCCATATGACCTATGTGAACATAAACATTCACATAGGTCTAACATAAACCTCACCATCAACATAAACATTCACATAGGTCTAACATAAACCTCACCATCAACATAAACATTCACATAGGTCTAACATAAACCTCACCATCAACATAAACATTCACATAGGTCTAACATAAAACTCCACATAAACATATACATTCACATAGGTCAAAGAGCACAGGAGGAGACATTTGCAGGCCATATATGGCCTCGACATAGAACCAGGCCTACTTTTGCTGTTGCAGAGAATATACCAGACATTGCACAGTTTACACAAATGTCTGACTCCCATCATTCTTCCCCTTGCCTGTTTCAGCTGTTTTCTCTTGTCTGTGGTTATAAAGGTAGCATGCATGAAGATGAGTTTAGGGTACTCCTCACAAGACTCTGCGATACGTGTCTGTTGAGGACTGCTCTCTCATTTGCTTGCAAGCAAATAAATTGACTATTACTATTATTCCACTGCTATGCTGATGACACTCAAATCTATCTCAGTACCACTCCATCCTCCCAGTTCCCCCCTCAGTCCCTTGTCAACTGTCTGCATGAAATAAAAACCTGGATGTCATCAAATCTTCTCAAACTCAACACCAAGAAGACAGAGCTCATGGTTGTGGCACCCAAGGCGCTGCTCCGGAAGGTGGGTGACTTCATCCTCGAGGTTGACGGCTGCTCCATCTCCCCATCTCCTGAAGTCCGCAACCTGGGTGTCATCCTGGACTCCACCCTTTCCTTCAAGTCCCACATCAAGTCCGTCACCAAAACTGCCTTTTTTCATCTCCGGAACATTGCCAGACTCCGACCGTCACTCTCGGAGTCTGTTGCTGAAACCCTGGTCCATGCATTTATCACCTCCCGCTTGGACTACTGCAATGGTGTCCTGTTCGGGGTACCCAACAAAACCCTGGACAGGCTCCAGTACGTACGATCTCCCTGCGGTGATCCGCAACATCTCCACTCTGGACGCCTTCAAAAGGGCCCTCAAGTCCCATCTGTTTGCCAAGGCTTTCGGCCCCTAGTTTACTTGTTCTGTTTTTCTGACTGTTTGTCTAAACTGTTTTTGTCTAACTGTTACTCTTGTAAAGCGGCCTTGGGTCCCCCGAAAGGCGCTATATAAATTAAAGTTATTATTATTATTATTATTATTACAACTTTGATTGTTCATCCAGACTCTGTTTCATTTGACATTGATAAGAAACACTTTACACTCTTCTCCCGACTATTCATAGAGATATTCCACAACAAAGGTCAGGGCCTCCCCGACCCTGCCCTCATCTTCCACCTTGCTGCTTGAAGCAGTAACGGCTGGTCAATAGAGGGCCATGGGGCATGGCCCCACCATGAGCCACACAAAAAAGGAAAAAAATAAAATAATTATAATAATCATAAATTATACAAATTGTCAATATTTGTGTTTTTGAACTATGGAATGTACCCAGTAATGTGTGTAAAATATGATATCTGCGCAAAATATATGCTTTTCCTGCTCGTGCTCTTCGCCTGTGTGCTCTCTGCTCGTGCTCTCTGTCTGTGTGCTCTCTGCTCGTGCTCTCTGTCTGTGTGTAGACACTCTGAGAACGCGCAGCTCGGGGGGCCTAATCGTTTTGGCCCAAAAGAGACGGGTCTATGAAGCAGTTTAGCCAATTGCTGATTCAAGATATAAATGAGTGACATACAATTTAGCCAATCAGCGCCCTCAAATAGATTCAGCTTGGGGCCAGAACGATCAGGCCCCCCTCGCTGCGTGTTCTCGTCAGGAGAAGTCTCTACAGGCGAGCGCCAGCGCGAGCACTACTCCTCCAAGACCCGTTTGAGAGGAGAACTTTGGTGGAGATTCTGCAGCCAAAGAGCTGATATCAGATCAGCCTGACCTCACAATCAGACAGCAGACTCGCGGTAAAGAGAAGCAGTACATGCGAAGCTTCTCTACTGTACACCAGACAGGTTTGGCTAGCTGGATGATGTCATGCTAATAATTTATTTAGCTTTTTTAAACAACGGGGACGGATCCAGCACGGACAGTTACGGGAGTGAGGGATGAGGAGGTAAGGAAACATGAGAACACCAGGGTAGGGAGTGAGGGATGAGGAGGTAAGGAAACATGAGAACACCAGGACACACATGGAGAACTCTGTCAAGCTACATATTATGCAAAGTGAACATCTTTTCTTCTACATAGTTGTCCTCAGTCTCATCTGCTTAACTTGGTCATGGAGGCATCAACATGTAATAGAGATGTTAAATTAACAGTGAAAACTCATCATAGCTTAATTTAACATCAGTATTCATAATTATACTTCATGTTTACTTCTCCTGATCTTTAGCTCCTATAACAAGGTCCATAGGGGCATCTCAATGAATAAACATGTTATATTATATTATATAAGTGTTATTTACTGATTGTTTTCGTGTTGGAATACATGTTAAATATTTAACTGCCAAGTAATAATGCGTGTTTTACATTTACATTTGTTTTTGCATTAAGTCATACTGGGATGTTTGCTGAAATTGATAGGATGGCCCTACCTAGAACATTTTCCACCAGCCGCCACTGGCTTGAAGGTTACACTTCTTCCTGCACTGGCACTGAAGGTCGGCATTGAGCATAAATACTCTTGACTACACGGATACCATATCTAAATACAAATATCAATGCAAAGAATTATTTTGATGCAATTGATTCCATTGTAAAGAAATGTCATGACCAACAGTTTTTCATTGTTATTAACATCAAATCTAGAACTTGAATCCTTAAATAAACCAGAGCATTGAGACTTGACACATCGTTGGATACTTATAATGTGTCTTTTCGTTCTAATGTACCTCTACTTCCAAAACTCAAAGGACAATGTAATGCCTGTAATGCCATCTGCTGACCTGAGACCCAAAAGTAGAGCATCCTGTTTTCAGTCAGCTGCCTGGGGTGGAATACAGAGTCATTGATGACAGCGGAAGCGTTGTTGTAGTTGGTCAGCCCCTGTAAGATTTATGAAAAAAAAATGAAAAAGCCAAGGGATGAACAGAAAGCCAACTATATGAACTCTTACACCGAAAAGAAAGATCGACATGTACACTTCAATACGAACCGTAGAACTCTGAACACTACTGCTATGCAGGTATGATAGGGAGGGGATACAATGAATAGAAATGATTGGGGTGGGCAGAGGACTGACCAACAGTTGGAGTTCCATTGGATATGATGTACTACAGTCCAGTCTCCCCTAAACAATCGTATCAGCAATGTTTGACAAAGTTGACCATTTCTCCTTTTTTGCCTGTCTTAATGTCTTAAAGTCTTAACAGTACTTTTATTTGACTTTTCTTGTCTGATGATTTCAAGACAATCGCTATGAGATATGTTTGTGCATTTTATTTTTATACAGCTATTATTTACCTTGTGGTACGATTCTATGTAGTTAGCATTGATGACAGGAGCAGCAGTTCCACCAATGTCCACACTGATGCCTCCATAACTGAGGAACTGACCTGTAAGTGCACACGCACGCACACACACACACACACACACACACACACACACACACACACACACACACACACACACACACACACACACACACACACACACACACACACACACACACACACACCACACACACACACACACACACACACAGTAATATTAAGAGACATCCCAGATAAAGAAAATATTTGTACGAATCAGACCAGTATTTATTTAAGTTATGGATTCACACCTGCTGTGTCCTGTATGAAGTCAGCCAGTATGTTTGCCACCTTGTTGATCTCCTTACAAATCTGCATTTGAGAACAGACGAATCACTGCTACAGTATAACCTGTATGGTTATAACCTGTTATAACCTGTATGGTTGATGCTAATCAGCATGTCCTCTCCTGTAGTTCTGTTCTCTCGCCCTCACCTGTCCCTTGATGGCCAGTTTTACAGTAAAGGTAATGAAGTCGGTGAAGACCTTCCTCAGCCAGTTTGGTCTGACCAGAAATAGCAAACACACAGCATGGTCACATACTAATATAGCAAACACACAGCATGGTCACATATTATTGTTGTGCTGTTGACAGCCCATCAGGGGTCTGTTTCATAACTTACTCTTTGTCACCCTGCAGATGCAGATGGAGCTTGTGAAGATGAAGATAACAGTCGGATGTGTCTGCTGCTACCTTACCGTCTCTGCAGTCTGAGAGGAGACAAACAGAAATAACAGAGCAGATGGGAGAACATATCCGCTGAGGATAAAGACAGTTGGTTGATATAAGTGCTTGAAGTAGAACAACAATGTTCCAGTATACTGAGGCAGCAGCTGCCTACCTTCTAAAAAAGTAACGTGGCGAAGTATTTTGGATTCTACACCACAGCTTTGGATGAAGCATCATGGATAAACATAAGGCAGTTTGCTGAAATAAAACATGCCTCTCCCTGACAGTAACGATGACAACTAATCTGAAGTCATCACTTCCTTCTCACACAGACTCGTCCCCCACCTATTGCACATCTTCAGGGGGTGATTGGAGGAAAGTATTCCGCATAGAGTCCAGCAGAGGGCTCAGTCTGTGCTAACAGAACTAGGGTTAGCTTCTAGTGTCTCACTCAGTACGGAGGCTGGGGTCAAATAAATAAATGAAACTACGTCCCTGTTCCAGTTTAGTTCAGATATTAAGCAACACGTGTTGCGTTAGAGTTCATTTACATGAAGTACGTGTAGGTTCTCATTGGTGACTGTATCTTACTGAATCCATGTCAATGCAAACATCTTGCCACTGTTAACCTTTTGGCTTTGTGAAGAGTTTTGCCAAAGGTACACCTGGGTCAGCCAGGAGTTAATGGTGTGCACTAGCAAGTATGAGGACTCATGTTAACAAAAATGAGAAATGACTGCTGGTCCAACTCAAGCACTGTTTTTAGTGCCTTTCTATCGCGCCTCAATCCATGAACACGGACACAATAATAAGGTACTCACAAAGTTTGGGGTTGATTCCGAGGTCAATCTGAGATTCAATTTCAAAGTCAATTGAATGTGCAACGTTGACACTAGATGAAAAGAAATACAAATTGCAAATGAATACAAATCAATTTACTGGGAAAATGTTGAAAGAGCAACAATCAAAACGTTGAGCTCAATCAACAGGAACAGGAGAGGTGTAACAGTGTCATCAGTGGGACATGCAGTGGACACAACACCAACGACCTCTTACACTTTAGCACCAACGGAATTTCTTGTAAAATGCAACTTGCAACGTTAGTCCAAAATTTGAGAATATGATCCGAACCCCTGTTCTGTAAGGCAATTGCAGAATATCCAGAAATACTAAAGCTTCATTTAAAACTAGCACAAATAGAGAACAATCATTAAGTCCGAACAATAGCTGAATAATGTTTCAGACTCTATTGCTCCTCTAAAGAAGAAGATAGTAAAACAAAGGATTCGCTCCATGGTATAACCTCAGTCCCTCCATAAAACAACATGCATGCTTCAAAAAAACTGAAAGATTGGTGGAAAATTTATAAAATCAATAAATTCAAAATGACATCTTGTAAATACAAACCAATATGGCACAACCTTGTTTACTCAACAACACAGCATTCTCCCTCACCACAAGGAAACGAAGAGGCAGCACATGTTCCACAATAACTGCTTCATCACTTTCCAGGATCATGTCCAGAAATACCATTTAGGGCAATAACAACAATAACAAGGCTTTCATAGCTTCACTCATATCCCATCCTCAAATCACAAATGACTCCTACAGACAACAACTTACAAGTTGCCCCACTAGTTGAAGGAACAAATCAAATAGCCAGCCATAAAAAATGTTTCTTTCCTTTGTAGTAGTGCGATGAAATAGCATAGAGAGGCATGCATACAGACAATAACATAAAGCATTTACAGTGATTGTGATAATATGACCAGAGTCCGGGAGTCCAGATGGAATTAGATCACGTATGTGTGCATGTTTGGAAGTTTGTATGAGAGGCAATGATATCCACGTTGAGTGATTCTGGACAGGTTGGTATTTGTAGTGTGGAGTATCCTAATAATAATAATACAAAATATTTGGTATCAGACAATCACATCGGTTTCTTTGTCACACTGAAACCTGGCTGTGTCTTATCATTTGAAAGTCTTTCACAACCGACCTGGAAAACATTACAGCTAGTTCCGTTTGTTATCGTGTAGTTCTTATTTTTCCTTAATTGAATATTCATGTGGACCTTAAATGGCATTAATAGTTAGTCAAGTCATATTATAACACCGTGCCACAGTATATACCTTGTCTGATATCATTTTTTGTGATTATTTCGTACTATTTTTGTTTTTCTCAGACAATCACAGGATTTTGAATGTGAATGTGAACATATGAATTGTTGCTGATCACACACTAACTCAGACTCACAGCCAGCTGCCGTATCCGTACTGGATGGTCCCTCTGAAGACCGCAGACACGTTGCCTATTTCCAAGGCGATGCCTTCACCTGGATGCAGTTCAAATGCACTCCGACCGATTGACAGGTTGTGAATCTCCAAACTGGGTGGATGGATAGATAATCATTACATGACTTAAGGACATTTTGTTCCTGTCTATGTGTGAGATTGTGTGTGTCGACTTACTTGTCCAGACCGTATATGACTCTGCCTATAAAGACCAGAGACTTCTCTCCCTTCACACTTGGGTATCTGGCATGTTGGAACGCTGCCTCAATCACTTTAGTAGTTTTCTCATTCACTGCCAGAAGCACACAACCACGACATAGAAGCACACAACCACGACATGGTCAGAAACACTTCAGGACAGGTACACGGCAGACAGCTGGGGAAACACACAGCTGAGCAGCTGGGTATTCATACGCATGTCAAAATACAAAGAGGAAGTCAGAATGTAATAACAGAAACAAGAGAATAGAAAAATAGTTTGTAGTGTGTATCGTGCACCCTTTAAGCTACCTTAATAATTGAACAATGTGTATGCTACAAACACGCTAGTCTGGCCGTCTTCTACACTGTACTTTAGTGTTTGAGGCTGAGCCTGGCTAACAGTTAGAGGGACATGTTTGATTTTCTCTTAGAAGAATGAAAGATCTCTCACAACTTATTTTTCGGTTTTGATACATTATTTTCAGAACAAGCGTCAGTGATTGTAGGAAATGTGGTTTTGATTTTGAAAATCACAAACATTACCACTAGCTTGAAATATTTTAAGAACTCAT